>NW_021853485.1:1740826-1744807 GCF_003651465.1 Formica exsecta
TATCTTTTCTTAAGATGTAAAAAGATTTTTATATATATTTTAGTATGAATTCTAGATTCTAGCTATTATAAACGTGTGCCAAAAATTATTAAAAGTATCAATGCCCAAATAATCTTTTAATTTCATTTAAAATGATATTGACACTTGTGCAATCGACAGCTGTCGTGCGTCGACTGTCAAACATTCGATTCCAATTATAAAATCAACTTCCCTCTGTAGATATAAAACAAATGATATATATATCATCATATAAACACCGAGCAAAATATTTGTAATTTTGTAATAAGCTTTATATATATATGCGCGCATTTTGCTATTTTAGGAAAATAATGAATATGTATGACATACATATTCTATTATGAATTGTATTATAAACAGCGCGTTTGAAAAAAAAACAAACATTATTTTATTAATCACACACACTTATGTGTATTCTTCTCTTTTAGGCTTGCAACTACTTGAACAACTATTGTATAATTACGATAATATCTTGTTATAACTGAGAGTTATAAACTGATTTGTAAACATTTATTACTTAGAAACATTCTAACATAGATATCGAATTCAGCAAATATACATTTATTCTAACAAGAACTTTCCTTGCACATGCGTGTAACGAATATATATAGAAATAGTGGATTTATATATATAAGATTTTTATACCAAGTCATAAAATATGCTTATATAAATTCTTCTTGTTTTAAGCTGCATATACGTTGAATTGCTATTTATTTTCATATATACCTATATCGAATAGAGATAAATGTTTCGAAATACATGTCTCATCTCAATGAGCGATGTGCGATTCTTAATTTATGCGACGCGCGCATATATATATTTAATACTTTCACGTGCAATATTCATTTGGAAGGTGAACTGCGAAGACTAAGGACGAGCGTGATTCAATCAAATTCATCGACCTTATGCTACTCCTACACGAAAGATTCATGGTCGTATCGCCGTCATACAATGTTTTTTGATGGAGAATCATCATTTTTTAAGTATCAAGAACATTCCGTTCCATCAATGAGAAAGCGATTCAGTTCCCCCAAAATATTACTTTTATTGCTTTGTGTTAATATAAATGAAAAGATAATTATTTGATTTTAACATTTCTGCACGAACATTTCGCGGAACGCTCTGTAACGTTAATCGACTCCTATGTTTCCAGAAATAAAGACAACGAAACGTAAAGAGCTGATTTGACATAATAATCTACAGCCTTTGTGACGTCTATGCTCTACTTATGAAAGATGTGGAAGAGGAACGCGGCTACCCAAATTGGTACTTTTCCACGCATGTATTAAAGTTTACCATTATCAATTATACAGAAGTTTCCATTATAGTTTCATTTGTATGTGTGTGTTTGCTTTTCTGTACTAATCCTTTATATCATAAAATGTATTTCGTCATACATTTTGGAATGTTTGCGCGCGTGTATTGCAATGTAAAATACAATGCTAAGATATCAAAGTATCAACTTTCAAATAAAGATTATCTTTTCAACGAATAAATTCTTCTTCGATTAGTTTGTCAATCAAAATATAAGTAATACTTTTAAAAAGAATACACGCGCGTGTCGTGTTTTTATTCTTCTCTTTTTTTTTCAAATTGCTTGCCCAACTAAAACAATAAGACAGAAGGAAAAAGTTAAAAATATCTATTATTGCATGTGCAATAGAGTACTCTAGTCACGTTTCGGTCAGTAGTCAGACGAGCATGCATGTTTTTCAAAATTTGGTATCTTGATTTTAAAATCAAGCTGTCAAAATGACATATGTTATGATTTATCGTAGATTTCGATCCAAAATCCTTTATTTTATTTCTATAAATGCTTTTATTAAAAAAAAAAAGAATAAAAAGAGAACTTTTTTCGAAAAGCTAACGTGTAATATTAAACTTATTGTATGTCATATACAATCCGTGTGCGATACGAAATTAAAGAATTTACGTAAAAACAATTGGATAAAAAATATATAAGAAAAAACTTGATCGGTATATATTTTTTTGTTATCAATTAAATGATGTCAGCATTCGGAGAGATAAAAATTGCGATTATATCAACACTTAGAAACGAGAACCATCAATACTTAATCATGTCACTTTATAAGATGTATTAATACTGCGCGGGGGGAAGGAGAAAATATTTTACAATGAGTAATATTCGTTGTTAAAATATTTTTACTTCGAAATATTATACATCTCAAAATTGATATGTTAGTTTTTTCCACATTTATCATATATTTAATTGTTTTCATACAATATATCTCACGCTTTTATCTTACTTGCAAATTACTTAGAAATATACAGCGAAAATAATGTTGTTTAAAGGATTGAAAGTGGCATATTATGAATGCTAGATAATAAATATGCATCTTTTACCACAAATGTCTTATGTTAACACGTGAGACCAATTTCAAAATATTATATAACTCGGATAATATTTAAAGGGAACACACAAATTAAACTAATTAGTTATTCGTTTACAAAGCCCATATGTACGATACATACATTCACAAAAGTTGTAAGTTGTTGATTGAAACAATTTTTAAATAACTATAACTTTTAATTATGATATCAAACTACCTTGATAAAGCTCAGATCTGACTTTTAATTGAAAAAGAATATATAATATCATAAATATCTTTTTAAATAATCTGAAATAATCTTTACGTCATAAAAATATTTTTCAAGTCCTTGAGATTTAGTTAAACTGCTCAAAAGTAAGCGGAAAAATTAATAATTACACACACACATACAAATATATATAATATTTAGTATGCCATCAAAGTATCTTTACATTTTTATATTTACAGCATTTTTATATTTTCAAGAAAAAAATTGGACTTTTTACTTTAAAGAATAATGATTAATATACATACACGGAATAAGCGCTTATAAATATATCTTCATATCTATTATATATGTATAATATATTTAATAAATATGTTATATATTAATTTATAAATTTAATTAAATATATGGATTTAATTTATATATTATAAATTTAATTTGATATATAAATTATTATATTGTATTCTAATAGCTTTCTCTCTCTGCTCTTTTAAAAAATTGAACATTGGCAAAACGCTATTTTTAATTACAATGCGTTACAATTAAATTAATTATTCATGTTTCAAAGTTATACGCATATTTATTTACTCACATTCTTGTTCCTATATACTCGTGAGTGCATTATACGCGCTTATTCCGGGTATAATGATTTATATCGTGCATGCAAATAAATGCAAAAACAAACTATTCGCGCGTAGCATAATCGATTGACTCGGTGACTTGAACGCTCACTTTCGGAGGATACCGCTACGCGGATTTGATAAATGATAATCGTCGTAAACCAGGATGGTATTTACTACGTTGTAAGGTGTTCACGTGCTTTTCCTAAGCTTATGGCATCCATCAATCAATCGGTCGGCTGAATGACCGCGGTTCTTGCCGCCGAGATGATATATAAAGATATATACGATACCGCGAGCGCGAGTCACACATGTGCTCTCGCCGCGCGTTGCTATATAAATAATACTTCGCGCTAAGTCAGATCAGTCGACTTGCGGCGGCCGTACCTATCACGGCGAATAATGCAACGGACCTTTAGAGATTAAATCTCCTCGCGATCATTCGATTTTCTGTGCACCCATATAATTTTCCTTTCTCTCTCTTTCTTTCAGTTTCCCGTCAACCTGTTCTCCCACCTGTCCAACCCTTTCACTCGGTATCTTCATTCCTGCCATATGCGAATTCACCCTTCGGCGAGAACTTGATTATTTATATATTGTGATCCATCCTCCAGGATGTCGCATGACAATCTAGGATTTACATCGAGCACGGTGAGTGAAATATTATAATGCCGATATATATGTCAAGCCACGTTAGAAAAAACGATTTTTTGAATAAGTGCAAGTATAAAAAGTTGTAAAAAGTGCCAGTATATTTAATACACACACAGAGAAAGCGAAATCGGAA
>NW_021853485.1:1744837-1782022 GCF_003651465.1 Formica exsecta
AAGAGAACATAATTCAAACTATTTGAGTTTCAATTATGACTTTTCTCTGACTTTAATAATTTGCCACACATTCGGATTTGTGTTATCACGTCAATCCTCGAAATCATTTCGTGCAAATATATATAAAGTATCTTTCCAGTGTATAAAAAACGTAAACATGTTTTTTCATTTTCGAATGAAAATAAAGCCGTGAAAAGTGACATGTGGAATCTTTGACATGAAAAGGATTTGACACAAATGTTGAAATATTGAAAATTTTATTGTAATGATGAAAAATAAGTTTCCGAAAATATGGCGCGTTTATTGCCCAGACAGCAGAAGTCTTTAAAAGATGACAAAAAGACAACTTAAAGACGTCTTATTATCTTTTAGACATTTTTAAGATGCCTTTTGGCTTTTCTGTGCTGTCTGGGTTGCTTTGTTTATGTCAAACCTTCAAAGATTATCATATTCTTACACACTTTCTTGCGAGAAAGTTGTGTGTACAAAAATAGTTGGAAATTTCTGAACAGAAATTATTTAATTTTAAAATACTAATTTTTATAAAATATAGAAAAGATTTGACAATGACTCTCAAGACAATAAGACTATAATAAATATACATTAATGTGACATTAGATGTACATAAAAGAGACTTATATAAGACGCGTTTACTACTTTGTTTATGTTTTGAGCCTTCAAAGAGATCGCTGGATTCTTACATTTTCTTATGAGAAGAAAAGTGTAACGTACAAAGAATTTGGAATTTTTAAACTGAAAATTATTAATATATATTATAGATCTATATAAATATAAAATTATCCTAAACAGAAACTATTTAAGATAATTTTTCAGTAAGTTAATTTTTCTTAGAACAAAAAATAAGATTTTATACAGCGATTCTCTTAAGGCAAGACTGCTATATACCAATAATGCATATATGACGTTAGGCATACATAAAGCAGACTTATATAAGACAAACTATATGTACTTCTAACAATAAGATTATTTTACGTGCCATTTCTTCTTGTCAAAAATTAATATTATGTTCGTAATTTGACATAATTTTGAAATATTAACCGCGCAGTGCTCGCGATTTTCCAATGGATATATTCTCTACAATGTAAAGTTATTTAAGCATGCATAAAATGCACGATAAAATAGCATATATACAAGATATCGTAAAAAAGATATACATATTTGAAAGCGTACATTTTGGTAATAGAATTTTTTACATTTTTGTTTTAACATTATTTGATAAATTTCATGTTATTAAAAGTTTAATATATTAATAAGCTACAAAATAACAGTATAAAAAAATTAAAATTGAGATTAAATAAAAATGGTTACAAAATTTTGAAAAATTAAAATAGGCTATTAGTTTTCGAAAATCTGAATCTTTGCACAATCGTAAAAAGATCTTTGATTTATTCGCAACGTTTAATCATGAAAGATCTAAATTTAAAGTTATTAAAATAAGACGCTTTAGAAATATATACGAGTTACACGATAAAGATATAACATTCGAAATGATTTACATACCAATATGACACAGTCACAGTAAAGAATAATTACCTTTAAATTCATTCCGTAGAGCTGTCGGTATCTTTTTTTTTAATAGCAATAAATGATTATATACAGGACAGAGAGGATAATAATAAACCTAGGTAGTTATTGCGCACTTGATATTTTCGACAGCTTGGATGATTGCGTGATGTTTCGTTCATGAGCCCGGTCATGAGAGTGGAAAGTTTGCGTCGGTATATATATTTGCGCGAACGAAACTCTCGAACGTCGAAGGACAATCGTTCATTCGCTCGATCTTTTTTTGTAATGCGCGCGTAATAGCGTCGTTGACGCCGTCGGTGTTTCTTGCTCGTTTATGCGAATAATAATCGGTGATTATTTAAGCTATTGCACAATAAGGAAATACTAGTAAGTGTATCGAGCCAAACTGGTCTACTGTCTGAGTCCAACAACTAGCTTTTACGCGAAATGTCCTTCCCGCGACTGACTTTGTAATTGCGCCCTCCTTTTCTTTTTTCTTCTCGCTTTTTTTGTCGTCGAAGGCAACCAGGATACAATACTTGTCCTTTAGGCGTGCACGATTATTCGAAAGTATATTTGAATTGTTATACGAAGTGCGTTTTGTGCCTTTCCCCTTGTACACACTCTAGACTTTTAAACGACCTTGAATAGACATGGAGTCGATTTTTTCCCGGTGTATATTTCAAGGAATATTTAATTAAAAAATCTTTAATATATCGAATGCATGTTAAAGAATTTCAATAAATTAAATTAATTTTATTCCAAAGGAAACTTACCTAAAGTTTTACGTCAGAAGTATGCTTAGCACTTAACGTTAACTGTGTTGAAATAAAATGTAAATACAGTAATATATACGTACTATATGATGCTATAATTGTATAAATTGGATCTATAGTTGCATCATAATTTTCGTCGTTGATCTCTTTTATTCTGGAACGGAAACGCTGCACCCATAGTATCCTCGATTGAATATCGAATGCCGCAATAGTTTCCTCTGTTATCTTTTCATTTGCCTATCTTTGGTTGAAAAGGGAGCATCTGATTTAATTCTTTTGTTATAATTGTTATACTGCGCGTTAAAGTTTGTATAACGTCTAAATATACTTTAATGTCTCTCTCTTTCTCATGATGTTATTGAATTCCTTTGTAACATATGACCTGAGCATTACGACACGTTTTAATTTTTCCTTACTTACTTCGACGAATGATGGTATATATATATTGTGAATTATTTCTTTTTTCTCTAGTAGTAAAATTATATATCCGACTTCAATGATTATACTCAATCAAATTTAATTATGATTTATAGCGGCTCGGTATATCATGTTGGAAGTTATTCCTGATAACAATTTCGCACGGATTATTTCTGTTAGGCTGCTGAAAATGTTCCGCACATTGATAAGGATGGCTTAAACGTGCGCATTTGTCACAAACAAGACACATAGGAGAGATGAATCTTTCTTTTCGCAAATACGCCTTTTATATATACACGATTTTTGAACTACATTGTGTAGCACAGTGTAATGCATATGTAATCATAATGAATATCTAACACATAGACACAGATACACACATACATGACACCGCGGAAAATAAAAAGATCGTAACCGCATACACTGATTGAATAGCTCTAAGGCAACCTGGAACTCTGGCATGGAGAATACCGGTTTTATCTCGATTGAGATACAGCTTGTGTAATAGATACATATATTCAATCGCGGTGTGTGCGCACGTAACAAGTCTCTTTATTCAACAACCGATTACTATATCATATGCAAAATATATATGCATAGTATAAAATATATTCTAACCAGATAAAATATATTTCAATGGTAGAGAATTTTTTGCATTTTTATTTTAGCAATATTACTTAACAAATTTATATTATTAAGAATTTAATATATTATTAAATTAAATCGTCAACAAAATGATTTGAACGTTATGCTTCAGAAACGCATATTTAATATTTTTTTAGTATGGACATTAGCAAATTTGAATTAATATAATTAGTTCAAATATTTACAGAAAACATAGTAAGATTAAAAGAAAAAATCGCAAGAAATCTATTCAGAAAATTAAAGAATTTCGAAAAATTATAAAATTAATTAAAATATTTTTATTTGGATATATAATAAAATTGGGATATCTTCTTATTAGAGATCTACAATAGGTAAAATTTTTGTTTATAAAAGAAGTTTTCTAACAAAGAGTCAGTATCTATCTTAACGGATCTTTCTAATTTTTCCTTATTTTGTATATCTCGGAAAATTGTTAATTTTAAACATTGCAGAATTGCGAATAAAAAAGTGCATGAAATGTGGACAGAAGTGGCAAAAGAACCTTTCAAATTTGATTCACATTAATTGTTGATTGAAATGTTATCGCTCAATTTTTTTTATCAAAGTTTATTCATGTTATCAATATAAGTCTCGTTATCGATTAATAGCGATCGCTAATATTTATTATTCTGATTTGTATCAGTTTGATCACATTCGGTAGAAAGCTATCGATTTATCGGTATATTTATCGGTATTATTCGCGAATTTAATTCGTTTAATTCGATATAACACAGATTAATTTTGCGATGTTTACGCAGTACTTACAGACATGCACATGTTTAAACACGATTAATAATTTCGAATAAATAATTTCGTAATATATGTAATACAAAAAAAATTTGTCCGCTGTGTATGTACAACTTAGCTCCGAATAGTTGCGATTTGAACAATTAGCATATGTATTGTTAGTAAAGCGTGTGCTTATTATAAAAAATATCAAATTAATATATGATACTTTATTATAAAAATGATTTAACAATAATTTACAATTTTATATATGTATTACTTATTGTTAGTTTGAAAGGTTTTATGATAATAAGCGTTTGTGTGTAAATTTCATTCAGTTACACAAATACGATAATACGAACTTACTCGAATGCATATTCCATTCATTTTCTTTTACGTTTTCTAATCTCGTCTCACCTATCTGATATCAGAAAGCTAATAACTAATTTTCAGATATTGAAAGTTAACACATTAAAGTCTGCTGACGTAGTACTGTCTACGTGATGATATACACGTAGATAATATTACGTTAGTGGACTTTAATGTGTTAATAATTTAGATTTGCTGCATTGGGCTGACTAATTGCCAACGCAAAACATTAATGATATTATGTATATGTACATGAAATTATTAAGCGATAAAATAAACTTGAGTGTTTGATTTGTACATATTCATACTTTGTGCGTTGTTGGTTCCTCGAATTCTTGAATGTCAAATTTGTCGAAGAAATATAGATGTTTGGAAAATAAACGTACACAATATGTATCGCGTTTCCCCACGCGAAAAACGATCAACTTGGAATTATACCAGATTTCTAAGCAGCAAGCAGAATAATACTAAAGGTACGAAAATCTATAATTATCATAGCATCGCAAATAAGCGGCTCTAACAAAAGTGTTGACAAAAGAAATTCCGTTCCCGGGAAAGATAGGCAGAAGATGGCTCATCTGTCTGCTTAACAATATTTACCTGTGTATTCCGTTTCGCAAATTGATGCTCACACAAATAAATAATCCATAATTAATTGGGCGTGTGCGGCACGCATCACATGCCGAACATATGTGATGCGACAACTGTATAATGAACGTATATAAGACCAGAGGAAAATGCAAATAAGGAGTGTTTATAATCATATTTAAATGATTCAAATGATTTAAATGATTTAGTTACTGCTAAATGGCACGTATAATAGACGTTTCAATCTCCTTACAAAAGACGGCGAGACAAGGAAACAAGAACTTTGCGTGAACGATTGCATATTTACTAAAAGAGTTATGTCTTTCTTAGCAATCATTGGTAACACGTTGGCCTGTTAAATACGTTACCAGATAATTATATTTTCTTTTTAACAACTTGACACATTATTAACATAACAATTAAACATTATTAATTCATCAATACATATAAATTGCATCAAATTTAAATAATTTTATTGTTTATGGAAAAATATTTGTATCATGAAAAAAGAGGGGAAACGTACGAGTATTTAAGGGATATACATTTGATATATATCAATTATATTGATATGTACATTGTTTACCTATATAAACATTAACGTGCAAAAAATAAATACGTAAAATTGCGAATATATTCTTATAAACGTAATATTGGAAAATAAAAAAAGATCCTATCATACACATACACACACATATAAAGCAGAGATATTATTAGATAGATGTGTCATATTATTGACATATTTGGATATAATGGAAACTTTTTTGTAACGTCTTCTCTTCATATGTTTACACTAGATAGTCTATATTTTTTGTTTGATTATTAAATAATGTCGGAACAACTCGGCGAAGGAATTTTCCATCGTATTTGCTATCGCATAAATTTTATGTCGTTAACGACGTATCTCATTACTTTTGTGGGCGTAGTCTTTTCGTTCTGAAGGACGTATTAAATGATCGCATCCGCGCATTATGCAATTTGTGGGTTTTGCACAGTATAACGCGAGAAAATTTCCCGTACTTGTTGCATTTAAAGCCTTAACAGCATGTAAAGAAGTCGTATCAATCACTTGAAAAGAATTATGCAAATGTCAGCCGGCAATTTCCGCAATTTACGGTTTAAGATCGCAGAAAGGTAGAATCGTAAAATTTATCCGCGATTAGACCAATAAATTTATTGAGACGATAGAGTCGTAAAATTTATCTGTTTAGATCCAGAATTTTTACCTCAATAAATTTATTGACGATAAAATTTACAAATATAATATTTTTATACATACGAAAACTATAGTTATGGTTAATTATATAAAAGATGGATTAAACACACGTTACACGGAGATATTCAAAGATATCGTCGAAGAGAAAAATTCGAAGAGGAAAATTTATCGCGACTGAAATTGAGCGTGAAACAATCATATACTAATATTAGACAATTGCGTTTGCGCGCAATCGATTGAATTATACGAACGGAAAAAGCCTAGTGAAACTTCTTATTAAAATTAATGTCTATAGCTGCAGGCGTGGAATATCACAGGATGATTAAGGAAGACAAGGAGACGCATACATTTATACATTTATTTCCAAGCAATTAATCAATGTGCAATCATGCGTATAATGTATACCTTCAGGGTTATGAATTATATTCTAAATTTTATATTTATGTTTAAAGAGAGTTTGTCAACTTCTCGAGTTTGCGCGCAGTTTCGAAACTCGTCGTTGAAAACTAAATTACTTCGAGCTCGATGCATATCGCGTACGGATTAGCATGATAATAACAGTAATTGAAAAAAACGCATTTTAAAAAACCGTAGTCTTCTTTTGAGAATTATTCTCGCATGTATAAATGAATAAACTCAACTAAAATCCGTAAATTCTATCATTGTCATATTATACATTGTTCTCGTCATATATAGGTAATACATATATATTATAGTCTGCATCATGTATTGGGTAACAAAATGACATAAAAGTGTATGCGTGTGTATGTTCTGTAAATTATATATAAATGTTTTCATAAAATCGTAATTTTTTAAGAAATATAAAATAGAATATGAAATGGTAGATTGTAATTATTTCATAAACAATGCCTAAAATTGTTAGCTATTAATAATTAATAATTATCAATACATATATATATATTTATATATATAATTTTTCAATAAATATTGTAATTTGGGAAAGAGAGAGAAAGAGAAAAATATATACGTTTATATGTAGAGTTAAAATGTTATGTGCTGATACAATATTCTTCATGATAAATTATTTATGCATCTATATATATCCGTTACTACTACATATGAATCTACTATTTGTTTTTTCTTTTTTATAGGTTGCTTTGCAAGATTTTAAAAAATCTTCGTTATCTAAGGAGTACCAAAATAGGTGAGTATCACATCATAAATTTCGTGAATATAAAGAGCACGGTTCTATTTATTATCCAAATGTACTATCCAAGATCTTTTGCTTCTAATTTTAACAAAAAATGTTAACACTGTAATCTATAAGATTAGTATAAAAAGATATTGTTACATTTGTTATATATGTGATACTCTATTTTTCATTATTATTATATCTCAAAAAATATAATTTTTAGATACGTATCTATTTGAGCTTAAGATTTTGTATGAAGGTAGCATTTTTACAGTTACGGATCGAATGAGAAACGTGACAGTGTTTACTCTCTGGAACTCGAAGAAAAGACGAAGAATGTAGATGAGCAGGACGACGATTATGACCCATATGATTATAGAGTAGTGGAGCATCCGACTACGTGAGTATCGTTTCCTAAAATATATTTTTGCGCTTTAATATATTTGTATGTATGTGTGTATAAATATAAAATCAAATATAGATAAATTAAGACAGTAGAAAATATTATCAAGAAGCCGCCGAATCGATCGATATTTCTGTTATTAAATTCGTTATTAAAAAGTGATATTAAAATTAAGTTAATAGAAAAAAGAGAGAAAGCTCAATTATTTTTTTTTTCTAATAAAAAAATAGAAGCATACTATTCGCACTTAAAAATGATAAACAACCACTTGCAAGAAATTAATGTTGCACGTGTATGATAGTTTCCGCGATACGAAAAGTGAATTTACATGCTAGTATTAAAAAGAAAATATTTCTGATTGTGGAAATATCTACGTGACACATCTTTCCTTATATTTTATCATTTAGATAAATCTTACGATATTAGAGATATTTGTTTCCAATTGTATTTGTGAAATCTTTCAATTAATAAAACGGGATTAGGACGCAATCATTGTACGACATGTTGTTGAAATTATCCAATCGGTGCTTATCAAGACGCACTTGATTTATTGAAGGCTTAATCAAAGTGAAAAACGATACAATGTGTCATTCTAGATGACCAAGAATGTTTATGTAATGCACGGTACTTTCTTTGCATGCGAAATGACGGTTGATTATTCCCTGCACGTTTCACGCTAAGCATCTTATTAACGTAATTTCCTACGTACTCAAATAATCAAATCGAAAGACTCGATGACTCACCTTCCTGGTGAAAACGCGAAATTCTTGACGCATAACTCTCTGTCATAATTAATGTATAAATTATTATAACCGCTACTGATACAATCCTCATCAACTTTGAATTAATTAATTCCATATTTAAACATATACGCGCACTAAATATTTATTTTACAAACATTACTTTATCTGTATACATCTGTAACATCAATGAGCAGTACGCGTGTCAAATCATGAAAACGCATGTAAAGATTTCTAATGCTTTCTATCATAAAAGTCTATCATAAATTAATTTAGATTTTATAATTTTGATATAATTACGAACGTGTAGCAGTGATAAACATCTAATTTCTTTGCAACGTGAATTTTCAGGAACGCGGAAACATTGCTCCACTTGCTAAAAGGCAGTTTAGGCACCGGAATTCTCGCGATGCCGAAAGCTTTTGACCATGCCGGATATATTATCGGTCTGATAGCCACGATCATCATAGGGCTACTTTGTACATATTGTATGCGAATACTTGTTTTCTCAGAGTACGAATTGTGCAAGAGGAGAAGAGTGCCATCCATGACATATCCGGCAACCGCGGAATCCGCTCTGCTCGAAGGACCAGTGTTTCTCAGGCGGTTTTCTAAAGCCTCTATGTAAGTGTATACGTGTGTATCACACTTCTTTAGAATTAGATAAAATTATATTTTATCTAATTCTAGACACCTTATGTATTTCACAGAGAAAAAATAGAGAGAGAAAAAATCATGTTTATGTATTTCTTGTATATTTCACGTATACCGTTACTGATAAAGACAACTAATAATAATACTTAAATTACTCTCTCTCTCTATTGTATATATTAAGCAATTAATATTTGTGTCATACACATAATACTTTTATTAAAATAACAAGGATATAATTAGAATAAGACAATCATAGAATATATCTAATAATAGAAGCTCTCAAGTCGCACCTGTGTTTCATGAAAGATTCTTTTGTTTTTCGTATTCGCAGACACATAATAAACATCTTCCTGATGATATACCAGATGGGCACTTGCTGCGTCTACATCGTTTTCATTTCCCGTAATCTAAAAACGGTGAGTGTCCCCACTATACTTGGAATACGTAACGCGTTACGCTTTCTATTTGACATCACGGTATTCAATGTTAGAATTTTATCATTGAATTATCATGTAATTGTTCGTTCGTGCACGTTACTCATCTGCGATGCCTATGCAAAGTGAATCCGAGTTGGACAGTCACGTTTAACCATTAAGGGGGCATACCCGTTTGAAACCTCGAAAAATGAATACATTTTCTAGATTTTTTTGCAGAGCGACTTGATAAAAATTTTTAATTTTTTTACAATATTAATACAATATTATTAATTACTTAAATAAAAATTTCCAGCTTAAAAAAAATTTCTTTTTAAAGTTATGGGAATATTTGCTTGCAGAGCACCTCCAAATTTTAAGTGGCACACCGTGCATGAAAACATAAATCTACAAATATTCGCATAACTTTCAAAAAAAAATTCTTTTTAAGCTAAAATTTTTTTTATTTTAAGTACTTAATAATATTGTATTAATATCGTAAAAAAAAAAGTTTTTATTAAATCGCTGCAAAAAATCTAGAAAATGTACTCATTTTTCGAAGGTTCAAACGAGTATGCCTCCTTAAGTGGAATACAGTCTTTCTACTTGTTGTTTAGGCTGTAAATTTGTACTCGTTATCGATGCGAGACATACTGCAAAAAAAAATCTGATTTAAATTATTTGGCACGTCGTCTTCAATAAAAAGAGTCGAGTGTTAACAAAAAAGTGTTATGAGTTTTAGCGATAAATAATGTTGTTATAATAATTGAATGTTATTATAATAATTGTTATAATATTGAGTTATATAAATTTTATAGTATACGATTTTGTCGTAATTTAATCTCGCACATATTATTTTCATTCCATACTCGTTTACACATCAGTCGATAAATCGTTTGTGGTTTTTCCTAAGTGCGCTAACTAAGTCCGATTTAAAACGCGTAGGCAGGTAGAAATGGCAATAATCTGGGTCAGGGAAAAATACGCTGCGAGAATACACGAGTAAACAGTCGCTAATTAATGTGCGTGCGGTTGATTCAAGGTGATTGCACCTAACGTAGACCACCGGCCATCGACATTTTCCACGTTGTTACGTCCACGGGATCGAAATCGAGAGAATATGGTCCCTTCTTGTGCAAATTTATCCGAATTCTATAAGGACAATTTTGCTCTTACAAATTTTATCTCTATCAATTAAATTAAATAAAGCCAAGGAAGAGAAAAAGACGGATAGAATTGACCAATATAAATTTTAATAAATTATGCTATTAACGTACTTGATTTTTTTTTACTTTTACAAAAGATTTATATCGAGTAGAATAAATATTATATGATTAATCATTTTTACAATTTGTTTTGTAACATAAGTCGTTTTACGATAACAAATATATAACGCTTAGTGCATCGATATGTTTGTTACATATTCAACAAGCGATTCGACATATAAAGTCGCGAGAAAGACAATATCGTTTGTATATAATCCCTATTATAAGGAAAAAAATATATTTTTTTTATTTGAGCGTTGTTTATTGCGTATGTTTTGAAATTCTGGCATTAAATGATAAGAGCCGCGTCGCGTCGCGTCTCTCGCGTGGATTATGAAAATTACAAATTGACATATTTATGTCAATTTTATTTGTTCCATATTCTTGTATCCCACGCCGGATTCATTGTGCGAGATTGTACACGTGTGCAGAATGATTTATTATGAAATTGTATACTATCTCGCCGGTCGCACGAGATTTTGTTGTAACGCGAGATTCTATGCGCGAAACGAGTAGAATCTTATCAAGAGTATAAGATTAAATGGGAACCGTCTGCAAAAGTCGGACAAATGTTAACTTAAGTGCCGTTCACATAAGGATCTTATAGTATATAATAGCGTAGAATTCTTTTTTAACTATGTCTTTTCAAAGTTGGTTGCAAATCCCAGCGAGCTAATCATGCGAAACGCATATGATTCATTTTAGGAAATAAAACCTTCGCACTTTTATTTAACGGGTCGAACAATGTCAATTGTAGATAAAGAGTAAGGCAATTGCTTCCGGTGAATTCAATGAAAATCGACGAATTTAGATTTGAAGGAACGGTTAACGAAAAATGATTAAAAACATTTTATTTTATACGAAATATATAATTTACATTAAAAAAAGATGCTTGCACGCTTGCTGCGAAATATAAATGCATTACAACATATTTATATTGCAATCTTCCATTAAGTAATGGGTCTAAGCCTTATGTGGACGGCACCTTAATCACCAGCATTGGAAGGCGTTGCGTAGTATGCAATGTAATAGATAGTTATCTATAGTTACGACATGCGTGTTATTACAGTAAGTAAATAGAGTGTACGTAGTGGATGTAACAAATGCATTCACGTAAACTGACGTAGGAACGAGCGTCCTGACTTCAGGGTCGGATGTGAAGTGAATGGAGCCGAGACGCATAAAGTTGATTAATCGTTAATTGAATAAATGTCAAGATAAACATTAAACGTCTCTTTCAAATGATTGAACAAATATATGTGTATTAGACATTATTGGAGATAAAAATTCTTTCTCAAAAAATGAAAAAAGCTTGGAAAACATATAAAAGAAGAAAAAAAAGATCAAATATGAGTTACATATAATATTACATTGGTATTTGAATATAACAAACGTTATATTCAAAGTTTTAAATAGTTAAAATATGAAATTGATGATGATATTATCGATATATAAGCCAAGTCTCTTATTGGAGTTTAAAAAATTCCGAAAGGGTGAAACTTGGGATCTTTAAGGGATATAATTTACATTAAAAAAAAATGCTTGCACGCTTGCTGCGAAATATAAATGCATTACAACATATTTGTATTGCAATCTTCCACTAAGTTAATGGGTCTAAGCCTTATGTGGACAGCACCTTAATCACCAGCATTGGAAGGCGTTGCGTAGTATGCAATGTAATAGATAGTTATCTATAGTTACGACATGCGTGTTATTACAGTAAGTAAATAGAGTGTACGTAGTGGATGTAACAAATGCATTCACGTAAACTGACGTAGGAACGAGCGTCCTGACTTCAGGGTCGGATGTGAAGTGAATGGAGCCGAGACGCATAAAGTTGATTAATCGTTAATTGAATAAATGTCAAGATAAACATTAAACGTCTCTTTCAAATGATTGAACAAATATATGTGTATTAGACATTATTGGAGATAAAAATTCTTTCTCAAAAAATGAAAAAAGCTTGGAAAACATATAAAAGAAGAAAAAAAAAGATCAAATGAGTTACATATAATATTACATTGGTATTTGAATATAACAAACGTTATATTCAAAGTTTTAAATAGTTAAAATATGAAATTGATGATGATATTATCGATATATAAGCCAAGTCTCTTATTGGAGTTTAAAAAATTCCGAAAGGGTGAAACTTGGGATCTTTAAGGGCTCTTTTCGAGAATCCATACAAATCTAACTAAGGTAGAAGTTATAGAGAAATCAATTAGTTTGGTTGTTGCTCGCATGCTCGTACACAGTCGCATTTATATACGCTGTAATAAATACGCTGATAAATTATTTCTATCCGGAAGTTTCTAGCGGGTTATTCACTCCAATACACAAGGCAATTTAACGCGCTTTATGTAATATCCCAGTGGATTTACCAGTAAACTGGGGTCTGATTTTAATCGACATATCAAACACATATACATGAGACACAGATAATTTTTAAGATATTAATATATCTTTAAAAATAAATTTTTGATCTCTTAATTATATTTCCCTTAAAATTCTTAGAGACTTTAAATCCGTTCTGGTGCAGTATACAAACTGCAATTTCTATGTTTAATAATTGTCAAAGAAATAATCGCTTTTCAGCTATTTATTTCATTGTTTTTGCTGAGATTTCTTATCTGAGATATTATTATACTAATTATACACACAAAACTAGCCTTGCAGAATGTAGCATATATACGTAAACGACAAGTATAGAAGCAATGATTAACGGACCGTAACGCTATTTGTAGTATCTTGATAAGCAGTCTACTTGATATTTGCACTATCTTGATAAGTACATCAGTCATTTGTGCAATAAATAACAAAATATAATGTATTTATAAATTGTGGCAATATTTTTTTTCTACTTTCGTTACAGCATCATGTTAACAAAAGTTTTTTTTTATTTTTTATAAATTATTTTTTGATTTATTTTACCGATTTATATATTTTAAAATCACGATTACAAGGACACAAAAAAATATTATTTTCATTCTTACAGCGATGTCTCTAATTGAGATTAATTTTAATTGAGAATCACAAGGTGCTACATATGGCAAACAGTTAACTGATTACGTATGATTGATTATCACAAAGAATTAAGTATCGTAATTAATCGCTACAAGAGCAATATTCGAGTAACGAAAAATCGCACTATGGTATCTTTCTATCGTTGCGATCGTCAGGATGAGACAAGAATTAAACACATTTTCTAAATCGAAGTCTTCAAGGTGATTCAGATTTGAGTCACGCTGAAGATTAAAAGAAAAATTATATCTTGTACTTTTTGTTTCTGTTATCAAATATACGTCAATACTAATAACCATTTTATAAACAGAGAAAGAGAGAAAGATTCTCTATCTATAAAAAATATACATATATCTCTCAATTGAACGATAATTAATAAGCATATGTAGTCGATGATAATGGATCTGGGCGCACAAATATTTCTTTATATTATAAATACAATTTTTCTAAATGCAAATTAACTTTCAAGAGTGCATCTAATTGAGAGCACATTGTCAATGGCGCGTCATTGTGTCTATCTTATATAAGACTAGATCCGACAGCGATAAACGACAGGCGTTAGATGATGGTAACGCGCCCATTTCCGCCTGCCCTTGAAATCAAAACGTAGTAATGACAGTATGTTAAGTGCGATAGCGAAGTTGTAAATTGACGTCCGAATTACTTAGATATTTGCAAAACTGCGTGGCATCGATGCTCTTTGTTAATCACAAACACTCGCAAAATGTTACATAAATATAAATATATTAATCTTGTAAAATATTCTTAGGAATCGCAATCTTAAATTCTTAATCAGCCGTGACAAATAGAAAATTTGAAATGAACGTGTATATCTTCAAAGTAACCGTGACGGTGTGATATAAAAAATTCGTTAACATACGAGATTAATCGTGCATGGTGACATTTATTTTCGACTGCGGGTTTTAATATTAACTTTCTTTCTTATTTTAAAAGTATACAAGGTATATTTTGTGGAGATACATTATCGTTGCATAAATTAGCAATCTGAGATACAATGACGCACGCACTGTGAAATCTTTTTACTCATGTTCACGTTTATTTGGAATTATTCAAGAATTGGCAATGTTCGTTGAAAATTAATTTTATTCAAAAAATTTTCACCTTTTTTACGAATATTTTATATTATAGTTATAAAACGATTGGGAAGACTTGAGCTGGCGTTTTAAAAGCGATATGTAACATATATTATAATCCATAGCTCTCTCTCTATTGAACTTTTTTATTTATTTATGTATTTGTAATATTTATTTAAAACACATTCGAGTCTTTCTTTTTTCAAAGAAACGATTTATATAAGATAATAGAATCAACGCCAGTGTATGAAAAGTTATTTTAACAGAATGACAATAAATTGATTTGATTTGAGGAATTGATTTTTACGCTAATATTTTTAAATAAATTTTTAAAGATGACTTTTATTAACTTTACGTCACGTCAACATCAAAAAAATACGCAAATTTAATTTTCAACGAAATTCCGAATGAATGAGAAGATGAGCGAAAAAATAATGTCATCCGTGCGTCGCTTTCAGATGCTACGTGAAATCGAAACACGTAAGTGTCATAAACGGAGATGAACTTTTCGCGTAATGACGGCGAAAAGTTCTCTATTGAAGACACGCATAGCGAAGGTGATGAGATCAAGATCGCATTGACAAGAAAATGGACGGTATGTATAAGCGTTTCGAGAAATCTCTTGTACACGCGATCTAACTGCGAATTCAATGTCAAATGTAAATACAAGACAGAAGTGCTGATTACACTTCTCTCGACACATGATTGTCAATGTGATTAGTCATATTAACGGAATTCAGTAGCGTTGTTATTCTTTTCGTAAGAATTTATTAGAGTATATTGGATATTCCGTCTTTTTGTTATATTTTTTCTATTTATAGATACGATTCGCGTGTGTCGAGGTACTATTTAACACGTAATAAATTGCGTAACAGCATCATGCGTTTAATTGATTTATCATTAGGTTACAAAACTGAAAACAGACTTTAAACTTGTTAGCGCCTGCATTCGAACATTGTGCATGAGAAGTTTGCGTCATTTTTCATCCTAAATCATCTTTATTCGAAAATGTTAAAAGCTACGAAATTTTGTCTATACGCAAATACTATTCATTTATTACATTTCGGAATTAATATACTTTGAAGTCAATCTTACTATTCAAAGATAGATATGACTTACAGAGACACACAAAATTCCTTCATTAAATGTATTAAAATGAAATTTTTAATGATTCAACGAGATGTTTGAGAATGAAATGATTGTATTTAATTGTTTCCAAAGAAAAATTAAATGCATATTTTAAGCTAGAAATGTAATTAAAATCAGATCTCAATTTCGCATCTGAATAATTACGTTCTCCTTTTCTTCTTTTTAGGCATTGAGCTCGATTGTTTCAATGGAATTGGAGATATACATGGCGATTCTGCTGTTACCCCTGATCTTCGTTAATTACATCAGGAATCTTAAATTCCTGGCACCGTTCTCGACAATTGCGAATATTATTATGTTCGCCGGATTCGCGATCATACTTTACTTTATCTTTCGAGAGCCGTTGTCGTTCGAGAATCGCGAATCAATTGGAGAGGTCAAGAATTTTCCGCTCTTCTTCGGCACTGTTCTGTTTGCTCTCGAATCCATCGGCGTAGTAAGTAATTGATCGAAACGAAATGGTGGACATTTCACACAAAGCAGCATAATAAATAAAAATAAAAAAGCATAATAAATAAAAATATAAGAATATACTATTATGTAAAAAATAACACACAGTGTTGTAACATTTTTATAATAATTATTGAATTATTGAGAAAACGTTTTTCAGTCGCTATATTCTTTTCTATTTTACGTATAACTTGCCTTTAAATAATATTTTACAACATTTAAATTATTTTCAAAAATTTAAATTTTTTTCGGTTTAGCCAAAAAAACCACATACATATTAAGCTCAAATTTATTTATCATTCGTTTACAGATTATGCCGTTGGAAAACGAGATGAAAACCCCGAGATCCTTCATGAAACCATTCGGCGTGCTCAACATTGCTATGAGCATTATAGTCACGATGTATGCCACCTTGGGATTCTTTGGGTACATACGTTTTGGTAAAGAGATTGACGGTAGTATCACACTCAATCTACCCCATGAAGAGCCTCTGGGAATCGCGGTACAAATCCTTCTCGCCATTGCCATCTTCTTCACGCATCCTATCCAATGTTATGTCGCCATCGATATATCATGGAACGAGTATATCAGTCCTCTTCTCGAGAAGTATCGTTACAAGCTGCTTTGGGAGTATGTGGTCAGGACTGTCATTATTTTGATTACTTGTGAGTATATTTGATTTTTTCGATAAATCGAGGGTCGTGGACAATGAAACGTTTTAAATGCAACAAGATCAGTTTATCTATTTATTCACGAGCAGCATCTTATGCTCCTGATTAATTTTGATATTCAGACATCTTAAAAATAACACATCTATGAAGCTATATTATATTTATTTTTTTTAGTTTGTCATTAATTTTTTTATTAAAAAAAAGCAAAGGGAAATATTAAATCTCATTAATATTATTTTAAATTCTTGTTCAAGTTAGAATACTATTTTTTTCTTTAGTTTGATAATTTTGTTCAATTAATTTCTTTATTATGTTATCATGCCTGTGATATAGGAAAGCGAATTAAATTAAGTAATCTTATTTAAATTAATAAATTTATCAATCTGTGCGCACTATCTGTTTCAGTTGGTCTGGCGGTCACGGTCCCAGAGTTGGATCTCTTTATATCCTTATTCGGTGCGTTCTGTCTATCGGGTTTGGGACTAGCATTCCCAGCGATCATACAATTGTGCGCCTTTTGGAAGGTGATGGGACCCACAGAGAAGAAGATTATGCTGGCGAAGAACATGTGCCTAATATTAATCGGCGTGTTGGGCCTAATCGTGGGCACCTACACGAGTCTTAGTAAAATCATCACCAAGTTCTCGTGAAGTGCCAGCTCGATGAACTGTGCAATAGAATTGCCAAGAGCGGAGGCGGGGGAAGGTGGGAGATAGAAGGATAGCGAACAGAAACAGTTCTCGGATGCGAGAAACGAATCGACGATGTGATACGTAGTTTGAAGTCGCTAGAAGTAAGTGTATCTATAAATAGTGTCGCATTTAGAGGCTTCGGACCGAAATAACGTTAAGGTGTTACGGCAGAGCCGTAACAATACTTCGGTTTCGTCGAGGACGGAATGAAGTTCCTAAATGCATGTGTCAATTCTGTGCGTTTCAATATATGCAAGTACTGTGCGCGAGTAGACGGACTGTAACAACGAGACGCGATCGAATCCTCGAAATGTTAAATGTCAATGTCAGTATTAGATCAGCGTGAGATGTGTAAAAAGAGGTTTTATTGTATTATAAATAAAAGTAATTTTATTTTCACACACATACCATCTGGAGCCGGCCCTCTTCCCCTCCCCCTTTTCCCCTTCTCCTGCCAAACTTCGATTTTGTGTGTTCTTTTCCAAAATTATTGATACATTGTGGGCGACTTATGAATTTAATCATATAGTGATTGTTTTATTTAATTATACAGTTATAAAATTATACATATATAATATACTTTTGACCGCTATTTTTGTTGAGTTTTAAAATGGTAGACAAAATATTATTTATGTACATATGATATACATTTACCATGCGATGAATCGTTACGTAAGAAAGAATCGATATTTCAGTGATATAAGTCAATGCCTAAAAACGAACGTATTCATCAATATCATCTTCTGTTATCATCTTCATTTTATATAGATTCGTTTCCAGACGATCAATATTGATTATGTATGTACAAATGAATATCATATTATTGTACGCTTAAAACACACGCAGCGAAGTATTTTTTTTCTTGAGCCGGCAAAATATTTAGTTATGAGTTGTTATGATACCAGTTTTATATTGCACGCCATAGATAATTGCGTAGAGATTTCTTCTCGTCAATCATTTTTATAATTATTTGTTTATATGCAGAAGTAGAGAATATAGTTATTTTCGATGAAATGTCAGATTTATATACGTTCTCTTATCTTATTTTGCTCGTGACATAATCATGACACGGTCATAATTATAAATGGAAAAGAATTGATAAAATCTTGATATAAAAGCTAAAATACTTTTTTTTAATATTAATTATTTGTTTCCAAGTTATTATTTCTTTCCAACAAAATTAAATATTTTCTTTACGAAAATAGAATTTATTGGCAGGATAAGAGAGAAAAAGAGAGATCCGTGCCTTAGCTTTTTGAAAAGTTTAAAAACATTTTTAGATTTTGATATATGCGTATATTTATTAAGACAGAAAAGAATTGTGTTACATTTTAATATTTATTTTTCTTTTTTTGTTTTTAAACGATTAAGTTACTTTACTTCTTTGTAGATTTATTATGCAACTTTTACCGTCGATACGACCCACTTTGATCGGTCAGTAGAACCAGCCAAACACTCCATGCGCAAGTCTAGTGGGCTGTTTACACTACCCTCTACCAGATGTCTCTGAAGATTATTATCGTATGGATCGCGAAAAGGGTAGTTACCCCCCGTGTGACCCAAAGAGAATCCGTCTCTAATTTTCACAGACAGTGAAAGGCATCGTGGCCGCCCCAACCGCACGTAGCAGATTTTCTCGTTGCACAAACACACACTTAACCGAATGCGTGGCCAGGGGGTTGATGTAGGAGGTGTGTACACCCATACACACACACACACACATACGAATTCGCGACATCGCATTTTTCATCCCTCAGTTGTAGCCTTATCATATACGTTATAACCTGTGATAAAGTGCCTCGAACGGATTTCACTTATACCTTATAAGCTCAAACGTAAGTTGCGAAGGGTTGCATTCGTTGACCGGTGCACCATCATTCGTAGAATATATTTAGCACATGTTTAGATTAGCGGTTGATATCGTGACTAACAGTGATAATAATGCTACTTGCAATTGTAATCAATCTGGATCACAAGCTATCATATCTTTTGATATCTACGTAATATTTTCTTACGAAGATGCTCGACAATCTCGCATATTATAAATATTAAAATACATTCACGTGCAATTTTTTCTTATAGGAGTTTTTAAAATAATGATATGCTTCCTCACACATTTTGAGAAACAAAGAGATTTGTGAGAGTATTTGATGTAATTATATGCAATTATTATTTTTTTTAAATAGTGGAGAAAAGAAACGCTCTTTATGTAAAAATTATATTCTTCAAAAAATTGTTATCAGTTTAGGACATTGTTCTCAGTATCAATTTAGAGAGTATATTGTTAATCTATATGTCATAGTTGTCTGCCAAAACCGCTAAAAGTCATCGTGTCAAAAGAAATAAAATTATATGCATTTATCTTCATTCACTTATGTAAATTTTATTATCATTTATTAAATCATCATAATAAATTAAATTGAGGTCAAATCTTTACAGAGAATTGAATTTTATTATACACGAGGGAATGATCTCCGGATTGTATCGATCGAAAATGCCATGAGAAAATATATCGACAACAATGCGTCTGACTTACGTAATCTCCCTGACGTCAATCTAACGCGAATCTTAAGAAGGGATTGAACGGATCAGTTACGTCAAAAATTAATAAATCTAATACATTTCGTGATTTATGAATTTGACATTGCGCACAAAGCACTTTTTGCCTTTTAAAATATAAAATTATAATAATCAATTTGTGAGTAAAAGTAAAGAGACTAGCCCTGTAAAATATAATTTAATCTCAAAATTGTAAATATTATTTTATATTAAATTAACTTTTTATAGTCACTGTACCACGAAAATTTTAATATAGTAACTACACAAAAATCCATGAAAATAAAAATTTTAATTCTACAGGGTTTTTACTTTAACTTATATTTTAATTATTAATTTTATATTTTAAAAAGTTAAAAGTGCTTTGTGTGTGTGCGCAATGTCAAATTCATAAATCTCGAAATATATTAAATTTATTAACTTTTGACTGAGCTCATCCGTCCAGAGTTTCTTCAAGAAACTTCTAACATAAAAATCTATTACGCGAAATCTATTTCTAAATTTAAGCTGTTGAATTGCTAGATAGATACTTAGTAGCAACAGACAACTTTTAATCGCTGGCATTTAAAATTTCGAGAGATTTTAATCAATATAAAATTTATTTTGTGAGAGATTAGAGACTTAGAATTTAGATTTTGTGTTGAACAAAAGATAAGCTTCCTGAGAGCGAGAGATCGATTTCTCGTTTACACATCTGTTTTATAAAGTAAGTGTCAGAGATTCGATATATATGTGCGACATGATTAAGCTTCATAAATAATCTGTAGAGTCTATTCTCTTTTGTGGAAAAATATAAATTATATAATTATAAAATAAATAATAATTACAAAACGCATTTGAATTCAATCAATACGCTCGTGTACTATTAGTGCAGATTAAATTTTATGTTTCTTTTTTGATATATATACCTTATTAATTTTGCTTTATCTGATCTGTCAGGTCGTCAATCAACGAAGCTCCTCTGACTCTAATTTTAGCGGCTAAATTCTTTCCCATCGTTTGAAGCGAAACTTCCTCGCGACTTTTCCGAAGATTAACCAGCAGATTACATAAATATCTTAGAGGTCGGAAATTCTGCTCTTCCGTTTCGAAATACTTATGTAACGCGGAAAGTCTCGAGCTCTCGTAAAGATAAATGTTGACACCTTCATGAAAATATTTTAAACCTACACAAATTGACTAAACGCTTATTATCTTATGCGAATGATATAACTAAAGTCGTTAAAATATTGATTTTATCTCGGTGAACAAAACAACAATAATAGAAAACTAAAACTAATGAACTTGTGTTATGACAATTGTCTATACATGTAAAACACTATGCAATATGTGATATATATATGTATATATATATGCATCTAATTTAAATAAAAATAACTGCTATAAAAATTTTTCAAAATGTATTAAACTTTAATATTATTATAAAATAATCAGAGATTTCAAAATATAAAGTGAGTTAATAAGTATATATAATATTCTATTATACCTTCGCATAAAAAGCGTGAATGTCACCTCGTTACTATTATCGTGCTTTAATGTACCATGTGCACCGATCGCATGAATTTTCGCATCTCGTGTGTGTCACCAACACACAAAACATATTGCACACATATTGGATTAATTACTTTATTCATATTTCTATTATAAACGCATATTAATATATTATTTTTTATATTAAAAATTTTATATTATGTTATGTGTTACAAGAGTATTATATTTATTATGAAGATCTTTTATTAATTTAAGAATGTGATCAATAAATCTCCAAACAATTCTGATAAAAAAAAGCAATTACTGCGGATTATCCAAACAGGTTTAAGCTGTTTAAGACTTTGTTTGTATAACACTTTAAATCGCACGAAATTAATCGACGCTACGGTGATTCTCGTCCGGATTTTCGAATTCTTTCGCGGATCCACGATGCAAAAGTACCCAGCGCGGGACCGACTTACGGTAGCTAAATCATCGCTCGCGTGCATTTACGAGAAGCCGTTTTATAACTAGCCATATATCACGTGACGAGCTGCTATATGTTGCTATATGCCGAATGCATACACCACAGTGGAAATTGAAGTAGTGCGGGACAGTCGCTAGACATCCTCGGTCGCTGACGCAGTAACTGCCAACTACTGGGTAGTTGCCTCCTCGGAGAGAGAATCGGCTTTACATCCACCGAGAGTTGCCGTCGCATTTACGGATGCATTTAATCCGGTAAGTCGAGGTTCCAACGCGCGTGCCAGAAAGAAGCATGAAATTTACGTCCGAAACAAACGGCGAATATGGACCGCTTTGACAATGAGTCATCATCATATTTTGATCGCGAGAGATGCGAATTTTATCGCTTCCCATTCTCTTTACTTCCTCGTGTTAAAGCTGATGCTTCGAAACATCATCATACTTGATCCATCTTTTCAACCCTAATTATGTATTTTTTAAGCATAACTATACTTTCAAGTATCAACGGTCCCTATTATCATTGACAATGTATCTAACGATTGGCTATTATATCACCAATGATGACAGATTCTTTTTCAGTGACGATTAAACGCTCGCAAAAAGCCATTAAGCTAATTGATCCTGGATATTTCTTTATATATAATTACAAAATTTATGTGGTTCATTAAATTGCATTGCATGAATTATAGAATCTTGTAAATATTGTGAATGTGTGACTATGATATCCTCTTTGTGAAATATTCCACAACTATATTGATAATGCTAAGATCGAGAATTAATTTCTGATTAATATTTATATAGATTTGCTCAGAATATTTATGGATTTAATCATATCATTCGGTGTAATGCATTGCATGTATTAGCTTCTTCACATATTAATTTATGCGAAATATTTTTGTTTGAATATAAAATTGTATAAGACATCAAAATGCCAAGGTTTACATTTAAGAATTTTCAAAATCTATGAAAAAATAAAACAAAACTATATTAATTCCTCTTAGCACACTCTCTGTACTGATAGGTACAAACTTTTCGTAAAAAGGAAATTAAAACAAAAAAAAATAATAATTTTGCCCGCATAAAGAAATAGTTATGTGCAGAAATAAAAATAAATCTCTATTTATGAAATTGATCTATTTGTCTCTGACAGTTTATTGCAATTATGGTGCGACAAGCGTTTTCATGGAAATGTCGCGTGAATTAATTATAAAATTAAATCGCATTAGGTAACAACGATAAAAACAATTGCCAAATATTTTTGAAAGCTGTTACACCTGTCATAATGACTCAGAGCGCAAATTTGTCTCAAAGCTCTTTAATTAAATAAATCTTTACGTTACAAACGATTAAATGACCGTTATTAAGATCGACGAGGGAACTGTTACGTAATAGCCTAGCATTCAACTGCTTATTCGATTCAATTGATATTGCGTTAGAATTCATCAATGACAGTGACAAATTTTTCAATCGTGTGACAAAAAAAACTTTGTCATTGTTTAGCCATTATATCGCTTTTACACCATGTACCGTTTGTTTATTTCAACAAAAATAATTTTAAAATTAAATTTTTTATGATTAAATCTTATTTCAAAATTTGGTTTTTTAAACCGATTAATTTTAACATATTTTAACTTATCGTCAAGAAAAAGATATTATTCGCATTAGTGTTAATAAATCGGTTATTGTATTAATATTGATATTAATACATCTCTCTAAAAAATAACGATATAAAATTAATCTATTTTAATTACGATTGATTTGCTCTCTCACAAACGATCTTTACGAACGAACAATTTTAACAATTAATCTAATTATCTACATATAAAAAAAAATGCATATTTCTTAATTTCTTTTCTATTCACTTTACATCGGATAAATTTAACAATGCGCGTCAGCGCAGAACTCAATAAATTGAACGATTAAATGGATGGAAGAGTACTGACTGCAATGCTCTTGATACAGTTACATGGAACCGTATCCTAATATGTATTATTTGAAGTTAAGCTATTATTTTGTGAATGTCACACATGCATTTCATCTCGTCAAGATTTATTTTCAAATATTTTAATATTTTTCTCCAATTCATTTTTTGTACTTATTTTGAAAAATATAACTAAAAATGTGTATCGTGTAACTTATCCTTTTATTAAAGGCTACTTATAACGGAAAATGCCGAATATTACTTTATGTATTGATCGAGTTTGCTATATGATTTGTTATATGTATATTATTTATTGTATAAAAGCGATGTGTTTATTATTACTTTTGAATCTTACAATTTGTGTTCCTTCATCATTACGTAGCCTATATATTTCACACGAACATATTTAAAAGTATTTTTGCAAGAAGATCTAAACAATAAAAATTGCATATTTACTTATGAAAGTATAATGACATGTAAATACGATGTAAAAGAACTCGTAAACGTATTCTCTTCTTTAATTATAGCGTTGCAGGTTTCGTTTATATCCGCGTCACTGTTTCTCACGCTTCTGAAATACCTGTCAAGATAATTCCCGTTGGCAAAGAGGTCCCTTCCGATGGTCTCTCTAAAATTAGTACATCGGGCATATTCCAGCCACGTTGTCCCAAGCATGAGGCTACATAACTCGTCAGGTCCCCCCGATGCGCGTCGAGGAAGTAAGAATTAGGAGGATTGATTACAATACTTAAACCCTACTTTTCTCTCCTCTACCCTCGCTTCTACGTATTCAATGGGCGCTTAAACGAATATTCGTTCACGCTAACAAATTAGATAATGTATACGTTTTGTTTGATCAATTAATTATTAACGTAATATTTGCGTGCAATCGTGTATATGTGTTAATGTGTGTTGAGATATATCTGTATTTTAAAATGTGTGTTTGACTACTGGAATAATCACTAGAACTAATGTAAGTTGCATTATATCGTCTTAGAAATTTTGTTTGGTTTCCGTTGTAGGCATAAACTGCAAACGGAGGAAGTTACAACCTATGCCAACGATTGCTGAAAGTTGATTAGGACTGCAAAAGGTGAGTCTTATTATAATTTCACAGAATCATCAAAAAATTTGTAACTAAATTTTTAATAAATTTCAAAGTAAATGATAGTAAATTTAATGATATTTAATTAAAAATTTAACAGACAATAACACATATTGATAAAAAATTATATGGAATAATAAGATGTAAGATATGAATAAGATATAAATCTATAGAAATGATCAAAAACATTAACAATACACACAAATATATTCTTCATTAATTTTATATACATACAAAATTGATATGGTATACATCTCGGTAAAAATTGCATTTTCTTAAATTTTGTTCAAATGACATTCATTATTGTAGTTACAACATTCAACAGCGTAATTTGTCTTAACGTGCGCATACCACGCTGTCTTGAAACAATCTGTGCCAATTAGATAATGATTTCCTTTTTCTCAGATATTTATATCGCGACCATGACCTTAGAACAGAAATATAAAATTCCTCGTAAAATTAGATACTTGTGTCCTTACATTATTGAGTTATCTGCACGTTAGAACTTTATAATGCAGCGCATGACGCTACTTTGTATAGTCTAATTATAATTATCAAATTTTATTAATTATCAAATTTAGTTTTAAATAATTAAATACACACATGCATATTTATACATTAAAATTCTCTCTCTTTCTCTCTCTATTCTATACAATAATCTTGAATAAGAATCTTTAATAATCTTTAATAAAAATCTTTAATAAATAATTTAGACACATGTATCTATTTTTAAATATCTAAAAATATATATTGTTATATACGCTGCTAAAAACGGGTATGTAGCTATTTTACGAGAATAGACTTTGTCCTCGCGGTGCGAGATCAATCGTTTGGTTCAACAATGCGAAACAGTCAAAGGCGTAAATAGCGAAGTGCGAGGATACCGAGTGCAACCTTCAGTAAATTAACCTAAAGTTGCATTTGACCTCAATGCAATAATTAAGAGCAATCAATTCGCGAAGAATGCGTTAAACCCGCGTACATCAGATTCACAATTGACATTTTTGCTTTATTCCATTGCTCCACATCTGCCAATTGATTAAAAGTTTAATGTACCAGACTGTCCAGTTGACGATTATCACATCTTTGCGTGTCTTAATCCGCGTAATAACTAACAATAAGTACGATGTATCGATCGCAATTTTTATACTATTTTACGTATAATTGTGTTTTTTTTTTCATGTATCTCTAATAAAATATTAGAATCATGTAGAATGTAGACCAATAAACGCACGCCAGCGAAATATAATTAACATTTCACTTATCAATTGATGAAAAGTAAATTAAATACATTTGCATCACATGTAATCGTAATGTGTAAGTTGCTCAATTTAAAATTATTTTATATATATATATATAAAATACTCTGCTAGATATGTATTTTGATAGCTTAATTTTTAACTATAGATAAAGTGTGAGCTAAAAGATATTTATTAAAAATTATTGTTTGTTCCATATAGACTTTGAATAAGTAAATTGAATTATTTCTGTAGGAAACGCGGAAGCATATTGTTTATATTTCAAAGCTAGCGGAAAAGTCACATGTATGTGTTTGTTATTATAAGAGAACAAAGCAAAGGACTTATAAGACATAGACTTATGTTGTTACAGTTCGTTACAGTTTCTCGTATTTTCTGCTTCGTATATTATTTTATCTTAAATTTAATAATAATTTAATAAATATCAGCCACTCGTGTAATAATTACACAAAATTAATGAAATTACTCATTCACATATTTATACAACGAAAATATATTAACGGATTAATTGAATAAGAATGGATTTAGAATCTGCGAAAAATGCTTTTCTAGCGCCGGCGGAACAATTGCATGAGGAACTTTGTATGAAGATGCAGAAAATGCAGGAAGAAAATATACGTTTGGAGTTGATCGACTCCCATGAGAATTCTCATAGGTACGATTCAATTAAATAAATAATATTGAATATATATCCAGAAACTTAGATTTTTATAATTAAGTTATTTTTTTAATTAAAGAAAATCTTTTTAGCTTGAAGAAGATGGAAATTTTAATTTCTCTCACCATCTCTTGTTATTATGTAAAAATTCGATATTATTTATTATATATTATTCGATACCCGTTATTATGTGAAATTTTGATATTATGTGAAAATTTATACACAGAGAGGACAAGGATATTACTACAACTAATGTCGAAACCGCGTTATCTCCGAACGCTGAAGACAATACCGAGACCGCAGCACCTCCAAATTCTCCAGATATCACAGATACGGAGAATTACGATCCTCATCAGTATCGGAGCGTACCAAATCCAACTTCGTGAGTGCAAATTATAATTAATCATTTACGTTTGAAGGTAATATGGTCATATTTAAAACACATAATTTAATACATTGTCGCTTGTGATAAAATTCGACATCATTTCCGTTGCTCATCTTTTTTTTTACAGACTTTTATTGTGTCTGTTTACAAATTAAGATACGAGATCAAAATATAATTAAGATGTAAGAGACATTACTCGCAATCAAATAATCGAAATACGAACATTAAATAAGAGCATTCTCTCTTTTAATGCATCCTTTAAAATTTAATCAAGGAAAAAAAATATTTAAAATTTATTTAAAAAAATGTGTAATATATCGGAACATCTTCTGTAACGGCTTTTGTTTCATAACACGAGAGTATTCTTTCAGAAATTTTGAAACCTTGGTTCACTTGCTAAAAGGAAGTCTTGGCACGGGAATTCTAGCGATGCCGAACGCATTTTGCAATAGCGGCTTCCTAGTCGGCGTTATAGCTACGATAATCATAGGAGCGTTGTGCACCTACTGCTTGCATATACTCATAAGGGCGCAGTACAAATTGTGTAAACGGTTAAGAGTTCCTATATTGAGCTATCCAGACAGTATGAAGCACGCCCTTGAGCAAGGTCCTCAATTCATGAGATGGTTCGCGCCGTATGCACCGTAAGTACCTCCTGCTTGATCTACAACAAGTCGACACAACGTGGTACCAAGTAGATGAAATAGTTGTACGCGATCATATCTTATTTTTTTATTCAAACAATTTCTCAATAAAGAATAATAATTAATCAAATAGAAAATAGTATGTATACAAAACACTTGAACTCTTTATTGCAATGTGTTGAGTAGACAAAATAAATAATGTTTCTTTCAAGATGATTATAGATAATTTACATAAAATAGTTGTAAATAATTATGATTATAATTATATAGTAATTATTCAAATTGAACGATTCGACTTATATTATTGTGCCTGTATTTCATTTGCAAAAAATGCATTATTATCGATTAGAAATATTAACGACACATTTGTTATATATACGTATTTTTCTATTAAAATATATTAAACGCGTTGTTCTACCACTGCGTTTATATATAAAAGTTAAAAAAAATGATCAATTGCGACACAAGAAAGAAAACTGTACAATTAATTTCAATCAGTTTTATACTAGAAAAAGACATACAGCTATAAATTGTAATAAGAATAATCTTAAAAGAGTGCTATTATTTCCAGAGGATTCATAGACGGGTTTATGATAACATATCAATTGGGAATTTGCTGTGTTTATATTGTATTTGTAGCAACAAATATAAAACAGGTAAATCAGTAAAAGAATTGCAATAAGAAAAGACGAGTGTGTAACAGAATCATTGTCGAACAGACGCTGTAGCAGAGCATCCAATTGTAATTTTTTTTAATGAACGCAGGTAACGGATTACTACTGGGAACCTTTGTCGATTTCGACCCATATGTTCATTTTGTTGCTTCCGCTGATATTGATCAATTACATAAGAAATCTAAAGTTATTGGCGCCGTTTTCCACGATAGCGAATCTTATTACCCTCATCGGGCTCGGCATGATTCTATCGTATATGTTTGACGATTTACCGTCGATAAGCGAAAGGGAGATGTTTGGTACAGTAAGAAATTTTTCCCTCTATTTTGGAACGACGTTATTTGCGTTAGAAGCCGTCGGTGTGGTAAGTGTCTGGAGAAAGATATATATTTTTCTTAAACAATGTTGTCAATCTCATCTCTCATCGAGAAAATAGAAATTTTTTTATATATGTTTTTTTATGTACATACGAGAGAGACCGAATTTGACATATGGAGTGATATACAAAGGTGCCATAAATGTTATTATGTGCAATTATTTATAATTGTTGTGTCCCGAGATATTTTTAAAACTTAATTTGTTTTAAGGATGTTTTGGTTATACAATAGTAGCAAAAAACTATCAAAATTTAAAAGAAACATATTTCTTACATTTATACTGTTTGAAAAATAAAATTAATAAATCCGGATTACAAAAAGAATTAAAGTATCACAAAATATAATATGATTCTTAATGTCTTCGTAAAAGAAAATAGTTTTAACTAATATTTTTCCTAATTTATGACAAAAACTTGATCGTTGTCCACTGAAATCAACAAATTAAATTAAATTAAAAATAAAATTTAGAACATATTACTGTCTATTTTGAGATACTTTCTATAAGAAACAAACAAAGGAAAAATTCAATTTGTCGATGTATTGCCATTATCGCTCCGTTATATTATTCAAAAGAGATAATGTATATTGTTGTTGCATAGATTATAGCTCTGGAAAACAACATGAAGACGCCGCAATCTTTCGGCGGCTATTGCGGCGTGCTCAACATAGGTATGACTGTGATCGTTATTTTGTACATAATCATTGGATTTTTTGGCTATGTGAAGTTTGGATCTGATACCAAGGGAAGCGTCACTTTCAATCTACCAAAAGAAGAGATGTAAGTGAAACGAGACAATCGTAATATCAATAAGATGACAAAGATATTTTTACTCTTGTAGTGTCATAAAGTATCCTTGATTCCATTTGTTAAAATTCTCCTGTAGGAGAAAATATATTTATTTGATATAAATATAAAAACTTCTCCAATCTATATATTAAATATATCTAATTTAAGATGAGCAAATTATTTTTTATTATATTATAAAAAAATTATATTTCTCATATATGTATATATTTTTTTTTGTATTTTCTGTTTGCAGTATGGCTCAAAGTATTAAGATTATGTTCGCGATTGCCATATTCATAACGTATGCCTTACAAGCTTATGTGCCCGTTGAAATAATGTGGAATACCTATCTGGACCATCGAATACAGAATCGCAAAATTTTATGGGAGTACGTTTGTCGGACCGCCATTACCTTGGCGACATGTAAGTAGCAAAATCTCTATAATCAATGAATAAAATATTTTGTAAATTAATAAAAAAAAATACTGATAAATTTCCGTGAGAGAGAAAATTTTTTCAATATATGACATTGCAAATATATTAATACATAGTATTTAAATAATGAAAGAAGCAAACACGTATGAAACATTGCATTCAAGATCGACATCTTTGATGATTTTCGAATAATATCCTTTCTTCAACTTTAAAGCATATCTCTATTATTTCAGTCATCTTGGCGATTGCTATACCGAGGCTCGGCCTATTCATTTCCCTCTTCGGTGCTCTCTGTCTATCCGCCCTTGGCATCGCCTTTCCGGCGATTATCGAGATATGCGTGCTGTGGCCGGGGAAGGATTTCGGTCTTTTCAAAGCTATGCTAATCAAGAATATACTCCTGATCGTGTTCGGATTGCTGGGTCTCGTAGCCGGGACTTACGTCAGCATCGTGGACATAGTGAAATCTTTCCAGTGAATGGCATCAAGTGCACCCGTGAAATTTGCCAAGATACAGGAACGTGCGAGATGCGGTTAACGACTTGAACGATTGGAGATGGTCGTGGACGATGATAAAACGTACGACAAGCAAACGAGATGTGCTTTTAAGCTCCATCACCGCCATAAGTTTACTTAGACTTTATAATAAATGAAAGAAGATAGACGCGCGCTATATAGTTGATAGCGATCGATGAAATCTCGCGACAACAACCTCCGATCCAATCGGATGGTTCTGATCTGTGATGAAAACTCTTCTAAGCATCAATGATGTAATCTTTGCCGCGCGTCTCGTTGTAGAAAGTTTTTATCACTCATTTTATAGGGCTGCATTTTTGTATACATTCGACTGGATCGTATACAGTATAAATATATATGTATCTACTTATATATATATATATTTGCTGTATGTACGAACGGTTAATAATATATATGTCGTTATGAACATACGAATGTATATCGAGCGGGTGAATCCACGAATTTCTGTTGACGATTATTCAAGACATGTTCGCTTAAACTTCTCATTTCGGTACTTACGAGTACTTAGAAACACAAATACTGGCATATCTTTCGTATTTTTTTTTTTTTTTTTTGGATGTCACAACAAAAAGTCAACATTGTAATCTAAATTCTAACGTATATTAGAAATTCGTAGATAAATATATTTTGTGCTTCAATTTATACTAATGATTAGGAATACATAAGGAATACAAAGCAGAAATTATCAAGTTGTATCATTGATATTTGATAAGGAGAATAGAACAAATATTTAATTGAAATGAGATACTTTATTTCTCTTGCGAAAAAATAGTTGTTATTAAATATATACAAGGCATAAAATTTTCTTTATCAGTAATATGATTATTGTGATTATATTATTGCGACATCCTTATCGTGAGAAATGTCTCAATATTACGTTGTCGATAAGAAATTTGAGTCTAATCTCGTAAAATTTTTCTATATTGTATCATTTTACAGTTTTATCATCGAGTTTTAAATCTTTCGAATCTTAAAGTTTAAGAAAAAAAAAAAAAAATTGTGTTAAAGAAAATTTTAACCATAAGAATTGCGTCATGTCATTAAAGACATTGTTTCGACAAAACAGTGTTCAAACAATTGAAAATGAAAGTAATATACATAAAAAATCATATCATATATTAATATATGCATATACGTTTTATTTTCTACCGTCGAAAATGCTCTCTAGAAATGCACGCCGCAGGGTAAATGAAAATATATTTCTAAGAAATATAAGCGTAAAACGAACAAGCAAAAGCAAATCTATCTATGTATACAATTTTAAATTATATTTATAATATGAATCATAAAAAAAGACTTTATAATTTTTTATAAACATCTATATATATATATATAAATCTCTTCAAACAAAATATAATCAGAAAATTAGATAATAATTGAAAATTTCTATAGCATATAATGTAAACCGTGAATATTCCATTACGTCACATTATCTTAATTTTTTATTACGTTTTACTTTCTCTACGTAATTTTACTCGATGAATAATCGCGCAATTATTTTGACAATATCTTTTTACAAATATGCAACACATTTGAGATATATATATTTTTGTTTAACGGAATAAAACATATTATATTTTTACTTGTTTATATAATTTTACTTTGTTCGGCATTATAGAAACATTGTTTAATATATCAATCAACATAATCTTAGACTGAAAAGATATCACTATATTGTAGTGATAACGTAAAGCATTTCTCAGGCTGCGAAAGCAATATACATAACTCGAAAGTATATTCCGAAAATCACAAGGTATTATTGTTGACTATTAATAATTATTTCTAATGTGTTACATTGTTGACGAGGAATAGTTGTCGAATTATTCCTATCTAAGCAAATTTTAAATTAGTCTTATAAGCGATGAGAAATATAAAGTCCTGTTACTAGGAATATTTATAATAAAAATTGTATCGATATTTATGATGAAGATATATGTTATAAAATAACAATGGCTAATTGTTAACTTTTATTCGCGCCGCGAGTTAATGCGTTATTATCGACAAATATATTGCCTCGCTCCGATAGTTGTTATACTAGAATAATAGCGTAATACCAAACAGAACGAATGAAAATCTTTGCAAATAGCCTATTATTAGAAGCAGAACAAATAGATGCAATAATGACTATTAGTTGCGATAGTTGCGATGCAATTTGTAGATTAGTAACGATCTCACGGAACAAATATAATGTACATCAAACATTTAAATATACCGTTTTATACATGAAAAATAGATTGCAGTTTTTATAGTATAATTTTTTAGAGTATACGTTTTTAGATATTTTTAGAGAAAGTATATTTTTTTATAGTATAATTTTTTTTAAATTTTTTAGTCATACATTAATAGTCAATAATCATCTGACAAATTCGAAATCTTGTAGATTTGCTGATACAGTCTAACTCTCCTATATTCATTTTTATCTTATCTTGTTGCTCAAAAAGTACTTGAAAGAGATGAGTGAACAAAAGTATAGTATTTCCATTTAAACAATATTTTCTCTCCTACGTACTGATCAACGGTGGTATTATCGAATTTTATCTCTTTCATCACGCGCATCTTATAACACATCTTTGCAAATCATCGAAAAACTCTGAAAAATATATTAATTTGATTGATTAATTAAGATGGATATAATAAGGTTAAACACATTAATATTATAAATAAATTAAATAAATAAACCTACAATAAATAACAGACATAAAAAAATCGCGTCTTCATGAGAGTATAGTCTCATGCTGTTTTCATTGTCACAGTTATTACTATAATTTCACATTGTGACTACTATATATTAATTGTTACATACAATAATTAATGATAGAGTAAACTCTTACCCTAGTTAGTTTGTTAAACAAAGATCTTAAACTATTTTCTTTGATAATAATAAATAAATATATGTAGAGTTGTTTAAAAATTAATATTTATTATTAGCATTTGTTTTGATCATCTTTCGAGTTATTTTCTTCTTATAACCCATTTTTGACCGTGAAAGGAAAAAAATATTTTATCACAATAATTTTTCTGCAATCAAGATTATTAAGAACGCGTGAAAATTTTCTAAAAAAGAAACGCTGCACTAATTCAACGTCGATGGAGTTTGTTGTCCCTTGCCACGCAATGCAAAATAGGACGAAGAAGGAAAGAGTTCCGTAATAATATTCTTTGTACTGTATTTATGAATATCTATTTATTACACACAGAGGAATAAATACAGATTTTCATTCTTCATCAATGAAGAAAAGCAAACATTTCGAAGAGAACGTTTTGACGTTGCGTCAACACACACATCACGAAATCTTTAAAGAAATTTAGAAATATTTTGCATATCGCGTAGAAAAATAAGTTATACATGATGTTGACCAGAAATGGGTTAATAACAAGTCGCGTGGGGAACGAAAAATATCTATCTTTATCTCGCCGCGATCATTTCGAAAAAGGAACGAAATGCAATGTCGATTCCTTCGTTGACGCAACAAAGCCAATTGATAGGACACGCGAGGGAAGGATACTGAAAAGGATGGGGACGATGAGGAGGGCAAAATAAGCGACGCGAGATTGAGGAAAGGAAAATTTGGATTACGCGTGATCACCACTGAAGTAACTACTCTGCATCATGAACAGTTTGTCGATGGGATTGTGAATGGCCGCGTGCAGGCTCTGCGACAGCGACGGAGTGTCGTGCGATGATGAGCCGTGATGGGAATGCGAGGCGCCCTGATGACTGCCATCCGCGCCGCCGCCGTCGTTCTCGCCGATGTCGAAGCCGCCGTCCGTCCCGTCCAGGGACAAGTCGCTGCTGCAGAAGCTCTCCCCCGAGTGCCCTGGATACGCGTCTGGAAGAAACGAGACGTGGTTAATTCTTTTTTGCAAAATTCCGCGCGATTCGGAAGATGTTGAATGGAATGTACAATCGCAGCAATGGGAAAATTTCTATTTTTATGCACATAATACAGAATATAATATATTTTCGCGATAATTAAAACCCTTTAATATTAACTGAATTTGAATAAATAATATTACTCCAATTATTTTTTTTTTATATTCGCTTTTAAGAAGAAAAAGAAGCAAATATATGTATATATTTGCATATATACATATATATAAAAGACAAATTTTTTTCAAAAATGTTTTACATGCTCTGGGAATTTCAGCAAATGCTGGAATAGAAAAGTGAGATAAGCTTTTTTTTTATATATAGTGTATGTCTAATGGTAGAATATCAAGTGATAGAGTAATATGATCGCAGTTGTAAAAAATGCTAAAAATTCAGATCCGAAATATTCAGAAAAATATCATTGCTCTGTGCTCTATAGAAGCTAAATAAATATTTGCTTCGAACCTGCGTGGGTGCGTCACGTGTGCAGGATGTTTTGAAAAAAAAAAAAAAAAAAAAAAAATGTATAGCGAAGCTTCTATCTTTGATATGAAAAAAAGTGGTTGGAGTAAACACAGATTTTGTCTCTCAAAAACTTTTTATGAAAGTGTTCTTGAAATTTTTATATGTGTGAGCTGCAGTTGTTACAACATTTTAATATTCAACGCTAAAAGTTGCATTTAAATCTCTGAATCTTTTAATATATGTATGTGTGTGTGTGAGCAATATAAAAAAAAAAAAAAAAATCTTAAAATACGAAAAATCGGTTAGATTTGTATTAAAGAAAAAATACATGTTGCATTTTTTTTATTATATCTTGGTTTTCCGACAACGTGATTAATCGTCTATTCTCTTATCTTTCAAATATTAGAACTTTTTAACATAAGGGGTTCCCAAAATAAAATTTACCGATTTTATTAAAAGAGAATTGAATTTGTCAAAAAGCCTAGAGTATTATTTGCATATTCCGAAATATATACTTTGCATAAACGCTTGTCGGGACGCAAACGCGTTACGCACATACCGTTTCTCTATGACATTAGTGCGCAAATGAGTTTCTACGGTGAGTAAAGACTTACCGTCGGGCGAGTACGGGTTATTGGGGTTGAGCGGTTGGGTGGCTGAGGGGAAGCTAGAAGATTCCCCATCGCGCATGTTCAGGGCGTTCAAGTAATGACCTGCGAACGAGATTAGACAATTGACATTGAACTCACTCGTTTACCAATGCCCCATTAACCAGTCTTCGCAAATTCGCGAGTCTCCCGACGAGATCGCGTTGCTCTCTTGCAATTCTACGCTAATTCTCCATATTTTTTTTTTTTATTCTTAGTAAATAATAGATAATCGATAAAAGAGGAACGAAATAGATTGTTAAAATTAAAATCGGGATTAATGATTTTAAAAATAAATAGAATTAATGATACCCGAAATTTTGTATTTCAGGACTGACGAGGAATTTCAGAAATCTAGAGTCGGTCGTGTTGAAAATATATCTGAATTTTTGACGGAATTCTCCGAAGAGAGATAACGTGAAAAGATACTTACTGTGATCACTGTGCGGACTTTCCGTCCTTCGCTCCTCTTTCGGTTCTTTGTCGGATCCCGGCTCAGTTTTGGCCTTTCTCTGAAGCTTCTTCATCTTTGCTCGCTGATTCTGAAACCACACTTGGACCACGCGCACGCTGAGGCCGGTATCCTTGGCGAGGGCCTCCCGCACCTTCCTGCAGGGTTTCGGGGACACCTCGAAAGACGCTTTGAATTGACGTCGTTGTGCCGATGTGAGTATCGTCCGCGGCCGTTTTGGACCTCGACGACCGTCCCGTGGTCGATTCTCATCCAATAAGTCGTCATCTGACAATATATATGATGCATTTTTTATTCTTATAAATCATTCATGTATAAAAAATCTCTATATATTCTCTTTTATTGCTTTTATAAAAATCGTAATAAAATTTTTCAAATAAATGTAGAAGGAATTTGAAATTATATAGTTACAAGAGATGTAACTTTTCACTTTTTAATATCAATATTCTAATAAAAATTATATATATAAT
>NW_021853485.1:1783146-1798910 GCF_003651465.1 Formica exsecta
AATAAATAAAATATCACGTGCTATTCATAACATCATTTAGTGTCTATTATATGTTAGCAATTTTGTTTTTTTATTTCATAAGGAAAAAAAAGGCCGAAAAGTAGTCAGACCCTTGCATAACTCCTTGTAAAACATTTAATGTGTATGTGTGTGTGTGTGTGTGTGTGTGTGGCACGAAACTGTCAGAAAATAATAGAAAAAAGCGAGTAAGTGACAATTTAGTCCTATATCTTGAATCCGTGTGTTTCGAATAACGTAATGTTGGCACGACGAATTGATCGTCTGGTGCAAGCGGCTCGAAGTCGAGCAGTAGATACGGGTGGCTTCGATCAGACGGCGATCCGACAAAGCACACAGGCCACGCCTATCGTGCAACATATGTACCGCGGCGCGGCAACATGTCGGCCGCGAACAAATGCACCGACCATACATGCGGATTCCACCCTCCGCTCGAAATATTTCAACAACTCCGGGAATTCCATTGTTAAAAATTTTGCTACGCTTTGCAGGAAATGAGCGAAATTGTCGATCAAATCGAGATGCGCGATCGTCATTAAATCGTCGATATTTATTATTAAACGCATGCAATGAATCCTTAAAAACGCAGATTGGAATTATTTGGAATTTTTCATGTAATATAAAAAGTTTTTTTCAGCGGTTTTTTTTAACGCTTTGCGGGGGGAGGGAATTCTCCTCGTGCATTTGTTTTAAAAAATTCCATTAGAATTCTTTTCAATATTTGTTGCGTAATTTGAACGTACGTTGTTATTTCTGCGATTTCTTGTATATTTTCATATTTCATACGCGTCATATGTATATAAGGGAGAAAAGGGATATACATATATATGTGTACATAATAAACGGCTCACAAACTGCTCTTTCATCATTTTTTATCGTCACCAATAACACATGAAATATTTCAAAACGCGTGCCGTAAACTTATATCGAGATATACCGCAATCGATGAACGCTTTATATATCAAGATATTAAATATTTCCATGGGGTACTTTGACTCTACGAAAGATTGGCGAATTCAACAATGTCTATTTTACGACGCCGCGAATATCACGCAATCGCTTTCGATCATTCACGCTTGATTTAAATGTAATTATTACCTTGAAAAGGGGAACAGCCCTGTTTCGAAATTCCTGTAGATTTTTACTTTGGATGTCTTTAGATTGTAGTACAACCTGCGAACAATGCAACAAGGTATGTACAATGCGTTTTTCAACGGCGTCATTTTATTTGATTCATTCGATCGTATTTTCAAGCACTCCGCGCATTTATTATCAATGATTCGTGAAATTACTTCGCAGCTAAAAACTCGTATCATCGCCAATCTCGCCAATCTCAATTCTTAAATTATTTAAAATCTGCCGTGGAAAACGATGCGATAATCGATACTCGTTTAACGATTAAGACGATATAAAAGATGCTAATTCTCCATATTTTTTTTTTTTATTCTTAGTAAATAATAGATAATCGATAAAAGAGGAACGAAATAGATTGTTAAAATTAAAATCGGGATTAATGATTTTAAAAATAAATAGAATTAATGATACCCGAAATTTTGTATTTCAGGACTGACGAGGAATTTCAGAAATCTAGAGTCGGTCGTGTTGAAAATATATCTGAATTTTTGACGGAATTCTCCGAAGAGAGATAACGTGAAAAGATACTTACTGTGATCACTGTGCGGACTTTCCGTCCTTCGCTCCTCTTTCGGTTCTTTGTCGGATCCCGGCTCAGTTTTGGCCTTTCTCTGAAGCTTCTTCATCTTTGCTCGCTGATTCTGAAACCACACTTGGACCACGCGCACGCTGAGGCCGGTATCCTTGGCGAGGGCCTCCCGCACCTTCCTGCAGGGTTTCGGGGACACCTCGAAAGACGCTTTGAATTGACGTCGTTGTGCCGATGTGAGTATCGTCCGCGGCCGTTTTGGACCTCGACGACCGTCCCGTGGTCGATTCTCATCCAATAAGTCGTCATCTGACAATATATATGATGCATTTTTTATTCTTATAAATCATTCATGTATAAAAAATCTCTATATATTCTCTTTTATTGCTTTTATAAAAATCGTAATAAAATTTTTCAAATAAATGTAGAAGGAATTTGAAATTATATAGTTACAAGAGATGTAACTTTTCACTTTTTAATATCAATATTCTAATAAAAATTATATGTTTTAAAAAATTCCATTAGAATTCTTTTCAATATTTGTTGCGTAATTTGAACGTACGTTGTTATTTCTGCGATTTCTTGTATATTTTCATATTTCATACGCGTCATATGTATATAAGGGAGAAAAGGGATATACATATATATGTGTACATAATAAACGGCTCACAAACTGCTCTTTCATCATTTTTTATCGTCACCAATAACACATGAAATATTTCAAAACGCGTGCCGTAAACTTATATCGAGATATACCGCAATCGATGAACGCTTTATATATCAAGATATTAAATATTTCCATGGGGTACTTTGACTCTACGAAAGATTGGCGAATTCAACAATGTCTATTTTACGACGCCGCGAATATCACGCAATCGCTTTCGATCATTCACGCTTGATTTAAATGTAATTATTACCTTGAAAAGGGGAACAGCCCTGTTTCGAAATTCCTGTAGATTTTTACTTTGGATGTCTTTAGATTGTAGTACAACCTGCGAACAATGCAACAAGGTATGTACAATGCGTTTTTCAACGGCGTCATTTTATTTGATTCATTCGATCGTATTTTCAAGCACTCCGCGCATTTATTATCAATGATTCGTGAAATTACTTCGCAGCTAAAAACTCGTATCATCGCCAATCTCGCCAATCTCAATTCTTAAATTATTTAAAATCTGCTGTGGAAAACGATGCGATAATCGATACTCGTTTAACGATTAAGACGATATAAAAGATAGTTGAGCAGTTTGTTATACGGAAAAAAAACATATGAAACAAATGGTAGATCCTTTCGCTTTATTTTCTCCACAAGTAAATTATATCGTGGTACTTATTTACTTAACTAACGATAAGTTTTTCGCAGGGTCTCATTCAATTTCCAGAAATGATAATGCTTCTACTATTGGCGACACAGTATGATAGAAACAGAAATTGTAGCTCACATAGAAATGAATACACATCGTAAAGTCATCTCATGCAAGATAATACACACATTTTTATTCATGCTACTTCTCGTATATTTTATACGGCATCTTTTTCTTGTGCAAGGAAAACAATTATTATGTTCGTGCATATGTAACACACACATTAAGCCCTTTCAATTTCTTTCAATTATAAAACAAGTAACAGACACTATCTTTTTATCGTATTATTCGATATAAGTGTATAATATCAAAAAACAAACTGATGCAAAAAATGATTAGAATTCACTTGATTTAATCATTATTAAACTTTATTCGTCATCATTTTGAAAAAATTCTATCATGATTCCTAATCTTATTTCTTGTTCTTGGAAATTCACAGAGAAAATATCTATAGAAAAAAAAGTCTTTGTACAGAATCAGAGCACGACGATAGTGAGATCGAGGGAGAGTGTCGCTTTATTTCGCGTCAACAAAAAAAAACACACAGGGCAGGAGGATCGAGGAACAAGATTTGACAAACGAGCCTTATGCGCACACACGCATACACGCACACGCATACAATATGTACAATATGGGACACTCACCTTGCGGGCTATTTAAAAACAATTCGTGCTCAAAGTCCCGTCTGCAGATCGGCTGGCCCTGTCTGAGGATATAGTGGGCGCCCCTCGGCAACGGCTGGCCGCACATGCAACACGCGAAGCACTCCACGTGGAACACCAGGCCGGACACCGGCCGCATCACCAGATCCGAGCAGCTGATCTTCTCCATGCAACGCGCGCACTTCACCCCGAAGATCCTCTCGTAATCGGAACGGCAGTAGAGCTTGAGGTCGCGTATGAAGCACGAGTGCGACAGCATCGCGCCACATGCCGTGCACGAGAGGCACTCCTCGTGGTAATTCCTCTCGGCCACCCTCATCACGTACTTGTCGGCGATTGTGCGGCCGCAGCCGGCGCAAATCGTCTCCAGAAGACCGGATTCCGTCTTCACGGAAACGGACGGCTCTGCGGGACAAACGTGCGAATATTATGCAATACGATAACGATGTTAATTGCATACATCGGTCATTATCGGAGTTGAAATTTTGCTCCTATTTTCAACTTCAATTTTCTCATGATTCGACAGAGGATTTTGAAAAGATTTTTAATTTATATAGGAATTTTTTAGCTTTTATTTTATACCTAAAATAAACAATAAATTAACAATTTAAAAGCTTTCTGGCAAAACTTGAATAGTTTCAGAAAAGAGTGATTTGACTGTTTAAAGTATTAAAGTAGATGTTAGATTAGAAAATAGACATCGAAAATAGGAAAAAAATTTTGACTCGGGGATTGAAACGTTTTGCATTGTTTGTATCGTGATTTGTGACTTGAAAGCAAATGGAGAGAAATGCTTAGATGTGGATATTATATCCCTCTATTTTTACAAGGCAGTTAATACGAAATACAGCATTACCTCGTTTTCCACAAGCAATTTTGAATGAACAATGAATTTTTCGCTTTGTTTCACGATTAATTTTTAAATGATCGATCAAATACGATAAAAAGCTAATTTATATAATATAATAATCGAGTACCGTCTGGAAAATATTAAAGCATGAATAAAAAGATGTTTTGCATTCAAATACATACGACACAATCGTCTCTCTATTTTTAAGCTGCAGAATAATGTAAGATGTCTCAATTCCAAGATATATAGCTAAAATATTATTATTAATTATTTTTATTCTAAATTGAAGCTCTTACTGAAATCTTTTTATTACACAGAGGAGACTGTTCTTGATCAAATGTCTTACATCCCAATTGTCAAAAAATATGACCAGCTTTTATGTTTTATTTTATTTTATTCATAGAAGAAAAGAAAAGAAAAGTATAAAAACATAAATTATATATATATATATATATATATATATTAGTTTCTCTTTACCTGCGTTATTATTATCAGATGTAGGCCGGAAGGGAATAGGTGGAACCGTCGGCAAGGACTGGCCGGGTTCACCTTGACGATTGAAAGAACCAGGCGCCGGAGGATAGAATTCCAACATGGTGTCTATTTGTTACAACCTTGAACACGGAAAAAATCTTCGAGCTGCTAGAAACTCGCTTTAAAAATCCTCGTTAAAAGAGTTTTTTCTTGGACGACACTAAACACTTGGGAGTCACACATCAATAAGACTTTTTGAGATGACAATGTCGATAAGTGAAATTTGCTCAAAATGCCTTCGTCATTTTCTTTCTTTTATTGTAGGCATTTAGTTTTGTTCTAGGCAAACAATTTCTTTTCAAATTTCAACGGAATCTCAGATTCTTTAACTATAGCTTCACTATTCGTTTTATTTCGCCGATCATCCAAGCTGTCCTATCAGTAGATTCAATTTTTCTCGTTAAATTCACACACTATCAAGAGCGATGGCGCATCTCGCGTTAGGTATACGTATATAGTAATACAACTTCAGACACTTTTCAATAAATTAGTCCAGGTCGAAAGCTATAAATTAGTCCACGTCACTTGCGCGCGGGTACCAATCGATCTCGTTTAATTGGACTTTGAACGTTTGTCACTTCAGCCTAGGAACGACGGGGCTTCGAGGTACGGTATGTTTAGCTGTCACCGGTTCTTCGATACGGACAGCGCCGTATGTTATCCGAGTCTCATGACAAGACACCGAGGATGCCGTGCACGGGTGTAAGACGGCAATTTTCTCGAACGATCTCCTCAGGGCCCGAGATGTCACGGCTGCACCGCATTCCGGATATAGTGAAAACGATGAAGACTGATCCTCGACGATTTCCGAGAGCCTTTTTCCTCCCTCCACGGCCTTTCTCTCATCCACCCGTCTGATATCCGCACCGGACACGCTCTGTACGCGATAGTTTCGTACGTGTCATCCGCGTGAGCTCCGTCGCTTTTTTGATCGGGATCCACCGACTCGCCGACAGCGAGAGAATCCCATCCCTCTCCCCCGACTCCTTTCTTCATCACCCCGGTATAACGCGGCTTCTCCTACCCCGCCCGTGTCTCGTCCCCGTCATTGGAGATAGATGAGGCATCGATGCGAGAGTGAAGAGGGCGGGTTCATCCCCCGCTCTTAGCCGCTCGCAAAACTCACGGTGGAGGCTACCGGATTGGCGTCGCTGGGAACCGCCCTTGCCCGAGGGTTGCTAGTGGGGCGAAACGACCACCGAGGGTGCTCAACCAGCGGCGATGTACGAACGGGGATCAATATCCGACCTCAACCATTGCCGGAAGATTCAGTGACGTATCTCGGCAAACCAGGCGGACATCGATCTTAGACGCCATCGGGATCCTTGTCCTTTTTTTCTTCTTCTTTTTTTTTTTTAAGTGATCGCGTGCAAAGTAGATTAAATGCAGTCGGAATTTGGGACGAGTTTGTAGAACGTGATGGAAAAAATACATTAAAAATACAGAACCGAATTAATTTTGTATAGCATGCGAGATAGAGTTGCTAATTTTTGATACTGTAAAAGTTATCGTCTACAAGTTTACAAGAAAAACATAATACCTAATATTATTTAATAATGCATATAAATTATTTTTATTAAAAAATGTTAATTTTTTTTTTACACGACAATAAAACTTCTCTCACTTTAAAAGATTAATAAAAATCCATCTTATATAATTATTTTTAAACGTATAAAAAACAAGATAGGACCGAGGTAATTTTAAGACTTGATTTTTAGATAATTTGTATAATATGTTTTCAATAATAAAAGATCGATATAGCTCTATTGTTTTAATAATTTTATATTTATAATACAAATATTACTCTTAATTTTCTATATATTTTATAATAATTATTAACATGTGATATAAAAGTCTATCGAAAAAACTCTATAGAAATAAAACGTGAAGAGAAAATATCCAAATGTAAAGATATTGAGGTGCTGTATTGACATAAAGCTACTCGTAGACGTGAGTAGCACTCATCGCGACGATGATCTCCGCCGTTTCCCATTTTTGACGTGGAGGGAAGAGGGAAGAGGGGGCACTTGTCTGTCCCCCCCTTGGATGGATATGGCTAATAACCGATGCTGCTTTCGTATCAAGCTGCCTCCGGACATATTTTTCCGCCGAAAAGTCGGAGCGCACGGCGAGTATTTGGCCGTTTGTCAGTCCGCGTAAATATGCGACAATGCCGTCCTTTGTACGGGCCGTCTATCGGCGATGTTTGCCAAATAAAAGCCTATATAGATCTCTTTGTCTCTGTGTTCCTGCGCTGTGCGCGCGCGGTACGAATCCTCCCCCAAATGATACGCCTAGTTGGGAACGAAACTACGGCATGCCCCTCCGATGCGCGATACAAAGGGGCATCAAGTTGGCGGTAATGGTGATGCAAAGTATTCGGGGGAAACACGTGCAGGCCGAGGGGGGCGTCCCCCCTCGAGACGCCCAGTTAGTATTCAGACTGGCTTAATCGTACGCGACAGCGACCATACGTCACGATCGATAGATCTTTCACGTTCCAAAAATCCTGACAGAGAAGGTCGTAAAGTGTCATTAAAAATCAGTCTCTATCTAACTATAGTAAAATCGTAAGTAATATCTAAAATTCTTCACTCTTTCTCTTCGCACGAAGATAGTAAAGGAATTGCGAGAAACTTTCTGTGTTATTCTGTTAATTAGTTAATTTTAAAAATCCTCTATTTGTCAAAGAAATTGTATGAAAACTTAAAAAATTAATTAAAAATTTAAATAATTTAAATAATTTTAAATTCTAATAATTTTTAACAAAATTATTTAGATATGTTATTTAGAGGTTTCAATGTATAAAACTGGCTGTTTTGAGCAAAACGTATTAGTTGATTTTTTTTTTTTAATTATGTATGTTACTTAGAGGACTTCAGAAAAATGAAGCCCTTGGAACAAGTTCTAGGCTTATTTTTGAAATGAGCTTCAAAAAATACACAAGAATAAGCCAAAATAATTCATTTAAAAAATCATTATTGAAGTATAATTTTCTTTCATTATTAATTTAATGCAATTTTCAGTACATTAAACTTTCAAGAGTTTAATTTATACATAATAGCTTATATAGAGCGCTATCAACACTTTGACGACAATAGGATCAAGGAAGCGTTAGAATCGCGCTATTCCAGATGCAACCCGAATCTCGATCGCGAATCCGGTCATCGATCCCGGCGTTATCCTCGGGACAATAGAAAATTAGGGATGCTCAGTGACCCTTACCATTTCACGGCACGTAAAAGCACAAAAGTCGCTGGAGCGTCGGATAAAATATGGTTCCTTGCAGGTGCATGTAACCGGGTTACCCCCGCGTGCGCTTCTCTCCCCCTCCGCCCCCTCACCCTGTCCTTTGCGGGAGCATATTGTTTGGGATGTGACACTAACGCCATCCGTGTAATTATGCCGATACGGTTCGGGCATTATATTCCGTAGGACGGCGGAAGGGTGGGAGGGTGTGGAGGATGGAATCCCCGCTCGCTCGGACTACCTAAACACCCTTTGGTCACGCATAGGGTGGGTGCCCCCGCATCGTAATACGCGATACCGAGGTCCCGACAACACTTTGTCTCGCGCACGTCGCGAAAGTGCAGCGTATATTGACATCGGAATTCTTTTCACGGGATACATGGTGAATTCGATTGTCAACCCTCAACGAAACGTAAGTAACACGGTGAATGTTTGGCGTTCAAGAATTAATATAAATTTTTTTTAAACGTAGCGTCGTATTAGTAATTCAAAAATCGGCGCGGTAATTACACTATACAAGTACACGTGTGTGTATATGTGTATGGTGTGTGGCATAAAACAGTTTTAAAAATATATTTTATATACATATTTTTACATTGTGTTTTATTTACATTTATAATTACAAGTATAATATCTATTATGTTATCCTTACATTAATAAATTTGAGTATTTTATATTCAGCCAGTTTCTTTCTCAATATACATTTACTGTATTTCTTATAATTATATTCCAGAGTGTATTTTAATGTACTAAAAAAGAGAAACATGAAAAAAAAAATAAATTTTAATAAACAAGACGGTTATGCAAGACATATCTTTTCTTTTAGATAAAACGTTGAACTTATGTTAGATAAAAATTGAATAAAAAATGACACTAAGTGTAATAAGTAACTCTGTAGTGTGTTCTCTCTTTTTTATTGTATTTTAATACAAAAATAAATTTTTAATCATATCTTATATATACTTAAGACATAATATTAATATTTAGAATAAGAAAAAATATTAACAATAAGCTTATATATAAACCAGATATATCATATCAAAGTAAAAAACAAAAGATAATGACTGGAATAAATGGAGCAAACACCTAAATGTAAAATGGGAGGACATCTAAGATTTAGATCAAATTCATATCTGTATTTGGAAAAACAAGCTTAGATTAGAAATGTCTGCTGTGATATATGTATTATAACACGAGTACATTAAACTTTACATTTATTAATATCTCAAGTATCCTTTCTCTCTTTCTTATACACATAGAGCGATTGTACAACGAGAATCATCCTGCAATTCCTACGCATTTTCTCAAAGAATTCGAATTGGTATACGATACGATTCGTAATATAAACCCCCCCGGAGTCGCGACAAAAAGAGTCGCCGCGACTTCTCCGAGACTCGGAGGAATCCAAACTCGACACCCCCGCGATGACAGCCCACGGAATGAATTCTAATAACGTGTCCTCTCTATAGCCTAGCGCGCATGGATCCATCTTTTGCTAACGAGGGTGGAAGTTCACGGTTGCGTCCCAGGAATGCGTGATGACTACTTTGTTAGGAATGCAGCGCGGCGCGGTGCCCATACGAAGAGCGAAACGAGAGCGGCGTATGCAGTGGCGGAGGATACTCAAAGGCATCGAGTGCAAGCTGAGCTTTCGAGATCTCCCGTCCAAGGAGCGCTAACATAAATTCTAGATCGAGGAAGACAGAGAGAGATTCAAGAAATTAGATATTATTTTCAATGATAGATAACAGGTAATCAGACAATTGGTTTAAAATATAATCATATATCTCTCAATTATAGAGACAGAGAAAGAGAGAGAGAGAGAGAGAGAGAGAAGTATAAAATATTGAAATATAATTAAATTAATCCACATAGCATAAAATTAATTAATAAATCGAACGCTAGCTATAAATAAAACATAAAAATTGTAACTAATAATTTAACACAAATAATAATTATTTATTATACGAATTTTTTTTAGAATAAAAAAATATCGACCACTGTTTCTGAATCCGGGATGGCGGATCGTTTCGCGTATACCTCGGCGATAATCCGCCACTGGCTATACGGGAAACGTAGCTGAAACGCGGCTTCAGGACGCGAAGCAGAGCTGAAAGCAGCTGCGCGCCTCCCTGGAATGCGTCCCTGTTACCCGGCACCGGGATGCCGCAGGGAGAAAGAGAGAGACCAAGGAGAGCTTATACGTTCCTTCCGATCCCGCTACTCTTTGGCATTCGGGCTTTGGCATCGCACGGTTCAATAAAGGAACGCCCCCGCTCTCGCTCGCGCCCCGGTCGAATTCACTCGTAGTACCACGAATGAGTACCGGAGGTTCTATATCTGTGTGAACAATAAAGTAAAATAAAGAAATGTAATGCGTCGCGTTACGCGGAATATCGTCTCGTGAAATATCTTAAACTCTTGAAAATAGTATTATTGTATAAATCCTATCCCGCGAGATACTTTCTCTACTCGCGCCAACAAGTTAATATACACACGGATAACGATCTTTATGTTGATTCAGTACCCGGTTATTACCATGGATTTCAGATGATAGATAATTTCTAGTACTTGACAAATTATCGACTTGCAATAATGCATTTTTCGAAATAATTTATGCCTTGATTTTGATTTTAAAAAGAATAGGTTTTTTTCACTAATTTATATTTTATATATTAAGGAAACCAAAATGTCATATTGTATTTCATATTGAATGATTAATGCAAATAATTGATACAACTTTATACAAAGTCATTATATAATATATGTATTTATTCGATTTACAGAGATTTAATTATTTTATAAAAATGTTTAAAGCATAAAAAAATTATAATAATAATTTTTGCATACAATAAATTACACCGTGAAACAAACTTGAAACAAGAAATTATAAAAATGAATAAATTTTAAAGAGAAAAAACAGTGTTCGTGTTTCTCTCTCTCTCTCTCTGTTCTAAATTAAATTAATATCATTGTCGCGATATCAACATCTAGAATAATTGTCGGTGGATGTTGAACTACTGGTTACGTATGAATATTTATATCGCTATTACGAGAAACGTTTTCTTTTTTGTCGCGCCTAGGACATCATAAATTCAAATCGGAGCCGAGTAAAAATTTTTTTCACTCCCGGCTCTCAGCTGGTACCCTTGAAAAATGGATACAAACCTGGATAACCCGACGTAATCCGCCTCGGCAGGGGTTACACGCGAGCCTCGGAATGTCAGGCATATTGCTATTTATCATAATAACTATTCATATCGTCAGAAAAAAGTAGATATTCCTTCGTCACACAAAGGGCGCACCTGACGACAGAAATTGCATTTTATACGTTCTGTGTGTCAGGTATATAAAACTTATGATATTTCGTTATCATCTACAATTTTCCAGTAAAACGATCCCAATAATATCTATTATGTAAAAACACTATTTAACGTATAATTTTCAAATGTATTTTATGAGTGGAATTTTCAAAAATAGAATATATTATTATTCTTTAAATCTTTTAGTAGGAGATTTAAAAACAAAGTTAAAAAACAAAATTTCTCTCTGATATTTCGCCCTTTTTCGCAATATTTAACCACTATTCAGATTTAACTTGGGACATTGCAAAACAACATTGTTTCTCAATTAAAAAATTTGCAATGTATTTCTAACGGAGTTGAGAAAGATAAAATACGAATTTTGAAGAGATCGGAAAGAGTTTTTATTTTATGTAGATTCCTCTCGGCAATGAAGAAGAATCATCCGAGAATCGCCGTGATCGATTACAATGTCGCCGCGCGGTATTTCCCCGATACCAGCCGAACGCGCAATATAGACGCTTGGCAAACAATTACCTCATCCCATCCCCTCGTTTCCACCCTCCCCCCCCAATTTCTGCGCTCCTTCTCCCGCTCCTTCGAACCCCGTTTCGCCTGTCTGTCTTTCTCTCTATGAAGAGATTTTGATTCAGGCACGGATCGAGAGAGAAAGAGTGAGAGAGAGTGAGAGAGAGTGAGAGAGAAAGGGCGGAGGGAAAGCGCCAAAAAATATATCGCTCGGGCGGCCTCGCGACGTAGGTGAGCGTTAGATCGCGATTAACAGCGAATTTCGGGACTTCAAAGAGCGATTTTCCACACGCTTGAGCATCGCGCTCCACGCGCGACCACGCGCGCGCGTGCGCCACGTGCCCTGTCACGTGTGAGAGCGTCTTATGACGTTACACGATCGGCCGCTACCGGTTATACGCCTCCCTGTTATTCATCCGCTATTGTCTCTCTCTTTCTCTTTCTCTCATTCTTTCTTTTTCTCTGTCTCGATGAGACAGGAGAAATAACTTGTCGACAGTGATACGAGATACGTCGCGGATCGTTTTGCGAGAGATAATCAGGAGATATCCAGATTAATTCGTTCGCGCGATTGTGAAACACCTCGTAGCAAGAGAGTGATATTGTACAAAATGTGATTAAGAGTTCCATTATTATATGTTAGTTTCATTATTATATGTGATTAGAGTTTCATTATTATTATATTTAATTATTATTCCTCAAATTTAATAAAAAATATAGAATAAATATAGAAATGAAGAGACACAATCAGCCAACCATATATGCCACAGCTAGAGAGATATAGATAAAATATTTCTTCTTTAAAATATATATAAATAAAATATATAAGAACCTTACGTCTAGAAATATAAATTATAAATATATCTTAAATATATAATGCGCAAATAATAATTAACTATTCTAATATTAAATTCCTTGAATGTTAGTTTTCAAGAAATAATACGAAATAATTTATCAGCTCGTTTCTATTGAAATTTTATACGTTCGACGTACGATACTTATACAGCGGAAATATCTCCGAAGGCTTCTCATTCTGTCTGACCGCAGAATATTTATTATTTCGTCGATCCCGACGACATTTCATTCCGCGCTACGTAAATTCTCATCCGCGGTCCGCCGCGTTTATTTGCTCGGGAAAATATTCCCAGGTTCGCCCAGGTTCCCGCCCCTGTTTTCTCGGATTCCACGTCCAATTTCGGAAACTCGGCCACTTTGCAAATACTCGTTCTCTCGTTTGCGACGCTGCCGCGAGCGCTGCGGAAAGACATCGCGGGCGTTTGCTCCGGTCGGGTATTCCCAAGTGCGTACTATTGACACAAGTCACGTGGCACTGGGCGACGTCCATGGGAAACCCGAATCGAAGGCCGGAATCGACAGATTAGTTCGGCGAAATCGCTTCGCGTTGATGCGCCCGTCTCCCTGCTGCATCACGCCACCGTATTAACGACGAAATAAAATTCGCATTTGATGTTTGAGAGATGCAAAATATAATTGTTATTAAGAGAGGATACACTGAGAAAAAAAGTTGTTAACTTGACTAAATCCGTTCAATTAATTACCATTTTTTAAATTTAAATATTTAAGTATTTAAGTCAAATACGACATATTAAATCTAACATGACGTATATATTTGACTTAAATACTTAAATATTTCAATTAAAAAAATGGTAATTAGTTGAACGGATTTAATCAAGTTAACAACTTTTTTTTCTCAGTGTACGAAAATTACTTAGCTACGCATATTCTCTCTGAATTAGTGAAAATAAAAATGTCATTGATTAAAGCAATGACATAAGATTTCATCGAAGATTAATGAGTAAAATATTCATCTTCATATCATTCGAGATTTCATTAAACAATCAATAATAATCGTACATATTTGCAAGAGATAAGCAAAGAGCGAATAAGAGCCAAAACGCAGATATATGTAGTAAAATAATGCATTCAATTACACACAATAATATACAAATGAACGAACATTTCGATTCTCATTTGTATCATCCTCAACGAAAAAAAATGAATAAATCAATGCATTATTTAATATGTTGCTATATAAAATTATCTCATATTTTCTAGTGATAATACACTGATCCCATTTAAAAGAGCAGAATATTGCAAAAAATCTGATTAATTAATTAATTTTTGATAAATTAATTTTTATTTGAATTTATGATTGCAAAGTTCTGGAATATGCTAGATATATACATATGTATTATATAATATCAGAAACATATCAGAGAAAGAGAGAGACAGAAAGAAATTTCCGCCAAAAATCGAGTTATACTTTGCAAAATTTTATCTTAAAAAATGTTGCTTTTAAAAAAAAGTTTTATATGTTTTTCTTCCTCTTTTTACTTCCCACTGCGAAATACAATATATATTTAGTTAAATTAACTGGACACATCGTTTTGCATTTGATGCGATATACGAATGAACGCTCGATCGAGAGAGAATAATAAATGGAAAAGTCGGTTCTTGGTGTTTTCGAAGGCGATCCCCAAATATGTGGGAAAGTAACGTATAAATATTATTCTTTGCCGAGATCGCACACTGGACCATGCTCTCGATTCATATCCTGTCTGCATATGAGTAACGCAAACTACGTGATTGAGCGTAGGCGATTTTTCATGAGCTGCCGTGTTTGTAAAAAAAAGGTGTTGATTTGTACGACGCGCAAATTTGTTTCGACGAAAAAATATGTGCTGTTTTGTTGCAAAACGTTTTAAACAAAGCCGTCGACATAACATTTGTGTTTTACGACCGATCGTGAACGTGTAAAATATTGGTAGTTTACGTTCGAAACATATAGACTGTATATATGCGTGTCTCATATTCAGCAACAAATATTTTGGGAAGCAATTCTTTAAATTTTAAATCAATTTTTATATACAGAAAGTTTTTAAGGAGCTGAGTTTTATACATACACACATTACATATACATATATACACTTATTATTTCATATTATTATCTAATTATGGAATATTTCCATTGAAAAATAAAGCAGTTTATATACGAGTGAAATGAATATAAATAAATGTGATAAAATTTTGCTTTTTGAATGATTTTACAGGTCGATTTTAATTTTACGAAAATTTTTTTTAGCATATTCTATTCTATCGTTTATAAATAAAACAGAAACGTTTGATCTCCAAATAAATGAAACATCTAAATAAAAAAAAAAAAAAAAACGTTTTGTTTAAGTATTATCGTGTCTTTTTTATGTGTTCATTTAAATATCGCTGTACATAATATCACTATCTTGCTGTCCGTTTTCCTCAAAGATTTCTTTGAAAAAAATATGGTCCTCGTAAACTCTTGTTTCTTACGTGCGAAAATCAAATATCCACAACTCCCTTAGGTAAGGAAACTTTATTCATACGCCGGAGCCGTGAATAGCGGCGATGTTTGCTGTACCAGATATTAACTGTATCTATGCAGTGTGCCTACTGGGTTCAGGATATTATGATCGTTCTTGGGGCATAATTAGTAATCCCTGGCACGTGGCGGCCACGTGACTGCGGCTCATACGACGTACACCTTGGCCCGGAGGGGCACATATAAACGATCGCGGGGAATCACGTAGGGGGGGGGGG
>NW_021853485.1:1799468-1844023 GCF_003651465.1 Formica exsecta
ACCTGAGATGGTCGGACGCTCGCACGTGTTTCGAAAAGCTTTTCAGCAAGTATCGCCGGTCTCATTGAATTGTGCGCGTTCCATCATACCGATTCATACATTTTTAACATATCAAGATAATACTTTCGATGCGTTTGATACAAAAATTTTGAGTAAATATCTTATTCTAGAGCCTCCTCTCCCCCTTCCCCGATAACACGTAACGGTGGAATGCATGTTTACACTAATGTAAATTTTTGAAAAAAGTTTGTAATTGTATGATTAAAAAAAATTATTTCTAATAAACATCTTTTCGCGCGCATCGGTTTTATTAGTTTATTATTACAATTGGATTCAGAAAAGGATGCAAAAAATGTTGCATGCTTATAAATAAAAGTATGAGCGTCATTCAACATATAAAGTACTTAATTAAAATTTACAGAGAGAGCACGAGACTATCCTGATAAAGAAAGATTTAAATTATACGAATCATTATTTAATAGAAAATGCTTTTTAATTAAGTTATTTGTTGATTTTAAGAATGAAAATCATTTGTCGATGAGGAAATGTAGTATTCTTTTTGTAAATCAATCTGTATCCAGTAAACCAGATCAACAGTCTCGATAAACACAATCCGCGATACATACTCGGCTGCTCCCTTCATAACAAATTCAACTCGATATTTATTTCATGTGGAACATGAAATGCCTTTGCCCGCGTGATCCCGATGGTGTGTGCGAGAATTTTATTATCGTAATGTGCACGCGAAATTCCTCTCACATAAATATCGGACAAATTCTTTGATTGATCTGTCAACATTTACGACCATATATATATTGCTATATTTATATATTGCTTAGAAAAAAAAGAGAATGTTTTAGATATATTAAATTTTATTCTTTAACTTTTATATTAACCTTTGATAAAGTAAAACTTTATAATATTAATCTTGAAATTTTTAACAAAATTACGATTATTCGGAAAAAATATTAAATGTCATGTACGTGAAACAATATTTCAAGTATGCAAAAATTGTTAAATAACTGCGTGTGTGATTTTTTTATTTATATATACCTCCGATAAATACTTTTATATACAAATTATATACAAATATATCTTATTATGTGTATCGCGTACATACGATTGCAACACACGTATATATTTGTGTGATAGAATACCTCTAACACTACGCAGGTTTACGACGCATGAATATTCCCACCGCGGCAAAGGTCATTTTCGCTAAACCGGAGTGTGCAAGCCGCATTTATAACCGCTAGTAAATGGCCATTAATTATTTATGTGCGGCGAGGTATAACGACTTCAGCGCGTGTCGAAGCCTTTAGCGCTTCCACTGGCATTATAGTGAAAGCCCCGTTGGGGCACGTCGCGTCTTCCATTCCCGTCCGAGAAAAATGTAGATGGCTTTATCATCGATACATCAAACTGGTTGGCCATTCTGACATCTGTATTTTCTCAATAGCTAATTTATATTATTTTATTTTATTTTATTTTATTTAAAGACCATTATTCAGAGTTACGTGAAAGAAAGCGATTTATTGAAAAATCAATGGTATTCAGAATGTTTGAGAAGCGCAAAGAAATGATAATTATTGTAACACTACATATTATCTCTTACTAAATCGTATTATATTTATTTTTACGACTATTTTTAATGTTATACAAATACGTATATTTATATCATTATTCGATTGTGTAAATATTATATTTTAGCAAGACCAATTGCTAGAACGAAAAACAAGTATGGTCGAAAGAAAATAAATAATTTTTACGCGTACATACAATTTTACATAAAGATATAACGAAGCGCTTCAAAATTTCTATCGATAAGCTATATCGTCGCGCTATCGGAGCGGCTTGGTTTAATTAATATCGTTGCGTTCTCGTATCTCTGTTCATAGGCTCTAAAAATGATAACGATGTGTGGACAGCCCCTCTATTCTCAGGAGATCAAAAATATTGCCGATTATACGCTATCGTTCTCAAACATCGACATATGTCAAGATTTCTTGTTGCAAACTAATAAAATGTCGCGTTTTAAGAATCACTTCTGTTTTTCATTGATCCGATGTGATAAAAATGTCTTATCGATGTCTTATATTAATTATTTTGGAATGAAAAATGAAGAGTAAAAGCGTCTACAAAAGCTTATTTCTCTTAAGCTTTATTTCTTTTCCTTATTTCTTTCTTTTAAAAAAAATAAAAAAAATAAATAAGAATAAAAGAGATAAACAAACTTCTATAAATTAAAAGAGAAAGATAATTCAATTATGTTTCTTCTTAATATTGCAATTTAAAGAGAGATAGATAGAGATAGAGAGAGAGAGAGAGAGAGCACATAGAATGAGAAAGTAAGAAAAATCATTTTATATAATAGACAAATTTTGTAGTGACTATCAGATTCAAGAATCTAATTTAATCAACAATTTCTTTTCCACTCAATAGCAAATTTTAGCAGAAAATATTCTTTCTTTACTAAATACTCAATTGACACGATTTTCATTTTATTACAAGTCTATAAATTTTTCGAAAACGGAAGTCCGGTAGCAATATGGCGGCTTTTATCTACGTTCCAAATCGCTATGGATAAAGGGGCTCTAGCTTGGTACAAGGGATCAACATGAGCTTAACGGCAGGCGCCAATATACCTACCTACCTACCCCCTACATACCAACCAAGCCGTCAAGCTGTGGTATTAAACGGGGCATGCGTGAGGTCCAGGATGGTTGGTCACGTGTATGCCTCTAGCTTTCCTTTTGTGTACGTAGATTCTTAGGAATTCTAAGAAAGCTTGCGATATATTTATCCGTCACATTTATTCGCCTGACAATAGCATTATTAAATTTATCTTCAAAATTGAGAAAGTTGTAGCTTGCATCTACTTAAAAAAGGAGATCTTTATATCCATGCGTGGAAGTTTCTAAGTACTTCCTTATTAAGAAAACGGGTGAAATTTATCCGTTACATTTGCGAAGCTTTCATTGATTTACTTTTAAGGTGATAATTTCTATAAAAGTGTACGCAACTAATGTAAAAAATTTCAAATTAACTGACGAGAAACACAATATATGTGAGATTTTTAAATTATTTAAATTATTATTTAATGTGAAATGTTTAATACTAAAAATTGAAAAAAAAGCAATAAGTGGTGAAATTATTCCAGACTACGATCCTACTGTCAATTAACAGTTTTTCAAATCACCATGTATATTAAGCGACGCTTACTTTTCAAATATTGCCTATTCAATTTATTTGCTGTTTATAATAATATCTTAACATTTATATTATTTGTCGAATTTTTGTTAGTTTTCTCCTTTATCAGAACATATTAATATCACATATATGCAACATCCAATATGTTCTTGATTAATTACAATCGACGACATCCGTAAGTATCCGTTCGTAAACGCATTTTCTCCGATTTCTAGAAGCGGAGTTTGCTTAAAAGGCTGTTAACGCGCGCGTGGGATAAACTACGAGGGTATCTCGGTTCTTTCGAGCGCGATGTCAGCGAGCGCGATGTGTAAGAGGATCAACGTCTGAGCTTTTATCCCTTCGAGTATCCTACAAAGTTTAATTAAAAACCAGAGAAGGAAAGCGTATAAAATATACTTCTGCCATCTTCGTTCGTCATGCGGTACTTCATAACGCGTGAAAATGTGGACGTGGAATAACGCACGCAGGTTCTTTAATATTTTCATTACAATGTATATATCGCGTATGTCAAGGAAATCAATAAGAGATATTGCTTTAAAAGAATCTAATTCGATGATAAGAAGACAACATTGTTTGTTGATTATTTGCTCAAAAATGTATCGCTGTTTAAAGAAAAAGAATTAAGAGAAACTTTAGAAAGACAATCTCAACATGTTATATTAAAAATATATATGTGTATTTTGCTGATAAAAAACTAGTAATATAATCAGCTTAATTATTTTAATGTATAATTATATAAAATTAAAAATTATTATTATATAATGTCATTTATAGACATAAAAAAGTTTTATATTAAATTATAAATATTAAATTTTTCACCTTGTATTTCAAAAGTCTCTTTTCTTTACTATACATAGTTAATTTAACTGATCGCCTCATGAAACACATCGGGCTCATTTTCACGGGAATAAATTCAGTCGCGAAGTGAAAATGAAAAGAAAACGCAAAAAAAAAAAAAATCGTAGGAAAATTGCGAGAGACGCGCGAATATTTCTGCAAATCTCTTTCGGTCCTTGGGCTCTAGGCTGTGCTGTAGCATTGTATAAAGCGCAAGCCTCGTCCTGTAGTAGGAGTCTCCCTGCTCCTCCTCACCGCACTATTGACGGGAGTTTTAATAAAAGTACCCCCACCACACAGGAAAGCTAAACGTCGCAGTAGAAGGACCTGGTGAGCGCGCGGAGCCAAGAAGATATTGGGTAAAGCAAAGATCGTAAGGACACTTAGAGACATCGGGGGCCCCCGGCGAAATTTCGGCCGGGAAAAATTCAGTCCAACGTGAGCGTTGACGCAAAAATAATTGCGTTCTTCATAGACGATAATTGCGATTAATGGCGTTCGACTGGATGAATATTTCATCGGTCGCTTTTAAAGGAAAATTTCAGAAGAATCACCGAACTGTAAACCATCATTGGAAATGATGCGCCAATCGGAAGCTCGAACTATGAAGAGTTTAATCTTCGAAGAAAGATTAGCCCTTACGTTACATACAATATCAATAATTTATAAATTTATTATTAAATTATTAATAAAGAAAATAGAATTTACAAGAAGATAAATAACTGGACTTGATATTTTCTGAATCAATTTTATCATCAACGACAGATCAATTTGCGACATATATTATATAATATGTGTGAGAAAGAGAGAGAGAGAGAGAGAGAGAGAGAGAGGGAGAATTATATATATATTTATATATATATATTTTATGATTTTTTTTATAATATACTATAGAATGTGTGTATACATGAATGTCGCTACAAGAGAGAGAAGCTATTTTATTATTTGAGATTATATATAAACATACTATTAAAAATAAATGTACGATTAAATTTTCAATTCAAAGTTGTTGTAGGCAATAAACGTAAGAAGGAAATAAAAAACATGTGTACCGTGATACGATTATGGTATAAAATACAAACTCTCTGTAATTTGCCCCTGTATATACTTTTCGACGATTTAAAAAGTTTTTTCGCCCAATTGATCGGCCAAGTGCTATTTACCGGTATAAATACACATATGTATATAACGAGCGTGCGTTTTTACGTGCGTTACGATTGCTCAACGATTTGAAAACGCAAATAGAAGTAACAGTGGGATTAAAACAGTTTGTGGTCAAACACAGAGAGTCTTCCTGCGTGAATGGTAGTAATGGCAGATCACTCGTGCGAAGAGCACACCATACGTATTGTATAGAATCCGTGAGAGTAGGATTTATTTCTATAGGCTCGACGATGCGTTATAACGGCCGGTGTGTTTCTCTCCTCGGCGAGGAAAAGGGTGATGTCTAATGCTTATTCGTGATAGATGCATATCACATTCCAATAACTATAAATTTGATCATAGGTGCTTGGCACAAACGTCTCGATATGGTATGTCTCTCTTAGGATCAAAATATATAAAATTATCTGACAAAGTATTTTAAGTAGATGGCTGATTAAGAGAGAAGCTATTGTCATCCGAATCTTCTGTCGCATATATTTTTTCGCAGACACATATATATAATAAATTGAAAAATTCGACATACAAGGTTCAATTACGCGAATATCTTTTTTTAGAAATTTTTACATTACGCAAAAAGAGAAGAGAGGAAGAACTATTTATAATTTTTTTTTTTTTTTTTTTTCTAATTGGTCCAAAATACTTCACTCTGGAAATTACGTGCATGATATGATAAATTTTAAATAATATGTTTAAAATATATATAAAGAGAGAGAAAGAAATCCCAGAGAGGAAGAGAGAAAATTTATATACATATCTGTATATTGTAATACTAGAACAATCATTATCTCTCCTATAGTCGCGCTTAAATTTTCTTTTTTAGTATATAATATATTATAATATATATATATATACCAAGAATTATGTTTATATATAATAAAATAATAAAAAAGATATTTTTGAATATATAGAGAATTATAATTACAGTATTACACGTATTATTTTTGCATCATCCTTCTAAATTGTTTTCATATAGATGTTTGTTTCAACATTAATATGGTCTCGATCAGAGATGTATGACGGAGCACGTGCACTCGGACATACGATTTGACGAACCAGAGACCGGTACAGCTAATCGATAGTAATGTCAATATTAAAACTGTGTAATAGCGCGTTAGTACTGCGAGGGTAATCGTCGCGACTTGTCAGCTGTGTCCACATCGTGCTTTACAGATTCCTAATGTCCCGTTCAAAGAGCCACGGGCAATTGATTTATTGACTTGCCGTGATATTACTGCATGACTTATCACGCCAGCAATTTCGATGCGAGACGTTAATGTATCTGTTTAGCACAGCGACGTTTGCAACATCATTTATATGAAGTATCATGAAAAAGAAAGTGCAAGTGAGTTCTGATATGATAATAATCGATGTAAATAAAATCTTAAATAAATCAATATCTCTTCGATAGTCCTTGCTTATATTTTTAAAGTGATGTGAGTTTATAAAAATGCACGCACGCAAATGTAAATGAAGGTAAAACTGAAAATAGCTAAAGAAAAAAAAAAAAAACGGATATCATGTACTCGTTTAGTCATTGTAATTATGGACGGTGATACCACATTTATTTGTTTCTCTCTACATCAGTTTTCGAAATAATAATGTCAATTATTCCGATTTATTTCTATAAATATAAACAACTCAAAAAAATAAAAAAAAACTCAAAATATATTTAACTCTGTATTCAACTATATTAAATTCTCCATTTCTCTTTTTATGAAAGAGAAAATTATTTTATATATAAAACGGAAAACATACATCACATTTAATTTTAGACTTTAAATAAAAACGGATTTCTAAAATTTATGTATATTGAAATATTGAATTTAAAGGGTATCTGATAGAGATTTTTCTCGTAGATTATTACGATTCAATAATGAAACACCTTCGATCCGAAGATATATTCCTCATCGATCGCATGCATATGCATGCACGACGGACGGTTGAGCACCCTTATCAAATATTTTCAGCGCGCATGTCAGCTGATCGGGGGTGGAATATCAAAAGCGCCGAGGGCGGAGCCGCGAGAATGGCTCGCATGGCTTCGCCTCGTCGCCGAAGCCTCTTTTACCGTTCTTCACGAGAACAATAACCTTTAACCTTATCTTACTTAAACGCCAACTTGGCCCGAACTTCCGAATACAGATAAAGTTCATTCAATGTTAATGTTTCGCGTAAATTAAGTGTCCTTTATCACGGATAACATTTATTCATGGTCTCATTCTCGCCCTTCGCTTCCACTTTAGCTATACTCCTTCACATCCCAAGATTTGTTTCTTCCTTTATCCATACGAAAGTTTTAGTTGTGATATATCTTTTTCATTGGTGGAATTATTAGATGCTCTCTTTCCTTCTTGCACTGTGTGACAACGCGTTTCAAGCAACTATAATCGTTATTATTTTTGGTATATTTGTTTTTTTTTCTTTTAATATTAATTTTTTAAGACTTAACATTAAATAGAAATAATAAACGAGTATTAATAATGACAATAATATCATCATTTTATTATCATTTTATTAATACATTTTTCATATTTACTTGTGGCTCATAGGTAACTAATTTGTGAATAAAAAAATATCCTTCTAAATTTATTCGAATAATTTATTTGAAATTATTCTTTAAATTTAATAAATGGATTATTTTCGTTATGCTATTTATAAAAGCGTGCGATCATTTTAATGCTTTAAAATGTTTTGAAAGAGCCAAACATTTTCTTGTAACATCAAAATTATTTGCAGTATAATTACATATGATAACATTATCTAGATATATTTATATGATACATTTATAATATGTCTTGCCACATACGTTTATAAAGTCCTTTCCATGTCTGTTAAGCAAAAAGCTTTTGCAAATAAGAGTAGACATTTTGTATTCTCTTTTATATTCTCTTGCAAATAAGGAGTCCTTTGTAGCGCGTAATATTTCTTTATGACGCCATCGTAAAACATTCTTTAGTTTACAAATCCACCTGCTAATTGCTATTATTAATATAATTGTTACACGCTTCTCTCTTTCTACTTTTCTTATCTTGTAATTTACACTTTCAAATAAACGTTTACGTCTTCAGCAAATTATTAATAACTTCGCCAGGTACTCCTTTTATTCATCTTTTATTGTCGAATAGCATCTCATTTTCTATTAAAAGTAATATTTTATTTTTATCTTGGTACAGAGATTATTTTTGCATGACAAATTAAATATCGCGATGTTTGTTTTTATCCGACGCTTTTGAAATTGCTCCTCATTCTACGGTGCATTGCATCACAATGCGATATCACTACGAGTCTCGGGCCTGCGTCTATACACGGATGAACAAAACGATGTACAGGGACGAGAAGAAGGGTGAGCAAAGTGCGGACCCTATGCTAGTATAATGCGATTATGCACAGGGAACAGGGAGAATTAAATATGACTTAAAAAGACATTAAGTAATTTCCGTGCAATCCTCTTAACTATCGTAGGCGAGAAACTTTTCAATTCATATATAAATTACTCATACAAATCCAAGCATCAACTGATAATCAGAAAATAATGCAGATTATTGTCGAATGCGGGTAAAGTCTTAAAGTTTCGTGTAACTCCTTTGAATAAACACTTGTTAACTAAAATATCATTTCTCTTCAATTTAAATGAGATCTTATTTATCTTGAAGACTTAACTTTTTAATTTTTTTCGTTCCTTCTTTATATAAAATTGCAATACACAAACAAAACTACTAATAATATTAATTAAAAACTTTACAATAGATAGAATCCTAATATGAATTATAGCCGCAATACTAACAGATATTAATCAAAAGCTATATGCATAATTCTCAAACTCCTTAAAAATTATTATTCCTTCTAACTTTATTATCCGCTCGAGAACACTTGTTCTATAAAACGCCTAATAAATAATCAATATAATAATGATGATAAAAATTCAACATCCACTATCGACACGTTTTGCCGACGTGTCGAAGAAACATCAGCACATCACAATAAGCGTATTCCCGTTGACTTATCCACGTATCGCGCCCGCGTAATGCGCTTTTGCCCTAACGAGATTGACCTCCCACGAACGTATCGGGGGTTGTTGGCAATTAATCCGGCGGCGGTACGCGCTCCGGATGACTTTTCGTTTCCGCCGAGGAGAGAGAGCGATCCCAGGACGCGAGGGGTCCAGCTGTCGACGGGGCACCGGCTGCGCGTACAATATCGCCGTGGCTTTCGTGGGGTGATCCAAGATGACGGCTCCTCCGTTGCACGTTATACGACCGAGGGGTGGACGACGATGGCGGTGGCGTCAGCTTGCGCGAGGAAGAAACGCGGGCTGACCCCATATCGGACGGCGGTCGACTTGAAGAAAAAGTCGACCCTCGCGAGGATTTATTACGAGTAACGAGTAATGTGTTCGAAGATTCTTGGCGAAAACGCGGAGAAAAGAAGAGTCTACAGCGGATTCTTTTCGTCATCGCAACAATCCGTGATCTCTTTCGCTTCGCCTCCAAGATAGCGTATCTTGAACGTGCAGGGAAAATATAATATTTCGACGTGTCGCGAGAATTTTTACTTGAAATGTATACTCGAATTGAATATTGAAAATAACAATTTTACTAAATGTGATTTATAACGCTTCGTTTACAGATAGCCGCTCTTTTTCAATCAACTAGAATAAAATAAAGTTGTTGAATGTCTTCCACAGAATTAAACGTCTGTTGAACACCAAGAGAGAAAGAATATGTCAGAGGTGTAAAGTATATCGCAAGCATATCACACAGATTGAGATGATATCTCACATTATTTTATTTTAATTTATATGAATCTCACAGGCTAGATTTTTACATAAAATATGTTTAGTTGATACATACACACATACACACTCGCATGCACGCAACGCTGACGTATATGATACATCTGTAATGCCGAGAAAAATATATTGCGCATATTCTACATCTTTTTTTTTTAACACTTTACATGTACAAAGAGTGCGAACGTGCTGTTCGCGAGGAAATGTTCAGGGAAAACGCAGATCGCGGCAAAAATCCTCGCCTGTTCGTCTCACAAATCGTGATTTATCAAAATAACCGGAGCGAGAATCCAGCCTAATCCATCACCACGACTTTTCTCCCCGATAGAGAAAATCTTCGGTCATTTCTTCGGACCATCGTCCTACTGTTCGCGACATGTGTCGACTTCCGACGCTTTTCCGCGATAAATGCACGAGACACACATAAAAAATGCTCAAAGTCTTGGGATTGTAGGGGACAAATAGTACATGAATTTAAGGCGAAAAATTGACTCGAATAAAAGAAAAATATTAATACACTTGGAACTAATAGAAGTTTCACGATTATTCTTGTTACAATCAAAGCTGTTTTATTTTTAATATCAAAGAAAAATCTGATTTAAAAATAATAGAATATTCTTCTTTGCTTGTTAATCGTAAAGAATATAGAAAAAAAATCTGTAGTCAAAAATGTGATGCATAATAAAATATATATTAATTATATTAATTATATATTAAGACTTTTTTTTATTTTTATTTTTTTTATTTTTTTGTTCAAGTTTCTTCTGCCAAATTTGAAGAATAGTTGTATTTACTCATCAAAACCGTTAAATTTACAAAAAAAAGATTATTGCAATAAAATCTTTACTTGTACATATTTACGAATATATATATATTTTATCTGAAAAATCTTTTTTTATCTCATTTATTTATAAATCCAAGTAATGGCATCATGTATGCCACTATTTTCCAATATAACAGCTATATCACAATTTTCAGGAAACTTTTAATACGTAAAATAGAGGAGAATTGGAATAACATATATGTAGCCAGACCCTCGCTCTGTATTATTCTTTTTTTTTATTACCCTAAAATTCGCGTACCAAGGTAACAGACGCGCGCGTCCAACATTCGATTGATCGCGGAGCGAACGGCGACAAATTTACGCGGACGTATTAACGGCAGTGCGCCGTTACAGGTGGCAATAGGGGGAAACTGCGAATGGTAGGAAGTGATTTATAAGAGTACATCCCGAATTCGATCGTTGCAAGTGTGTTGAAGCTCTCGTTTTAGCGGCCAACGCGCGTTCCAGCCGGACCTTTCTCTATTTTTGTGCAATTTCGTCTCGCAATTCACGATCTCCAAAATTAGAGTTTGCATGTCGAGAAAAATTATTATCCGATGCATTTGTATACGAGAGAACGAGAGAAAGAAAGAGAGAGAGAGAGAGAGAGAGACATATAATATATGAAAAGATCCTATTTTGAGATCATGCAATAGAACGTGATGGACGATGGGGAGATAAAAAAAAAATAAAATAAATAAATATAAAACTAACATTAAATACATTAATTCAAATATAAATTATGTGTCAAATTAAACATTCGCGTTATGTACAATGTGTGTTTCTAAATATATGGGAGAATAATTACAGAAAAATAAAAATTCAGCATAGAGAAATTATAATTTATATAAACTATCTCTCTCTCTTTTCTCTTTTCATTTTTCCGAATTACCGTCCTTTCTGTCTTTCGAAATTTAATGTCAAACATTTTGATGTTAATCTTTCGAAAAAAGTTAACATATGATAACATATTTATGAGCTTTTATTCAAACTCGGAAAGATCTCTTTGTGAGTAAAGCTGAACAAATAATTGATCCAATATAGAAATGAATGGAAATTTTCATAAATAAACTCAAACAAGATATTATCATTAAATTCTTTTTGTTATATTTGTGCAGTGGATGAAATTATGTTCAGTTATATTAGAAAATGCTTTATATGAAAGAAAACTTGTCAATTGCATCAGTGCGCATTAGCAAGGTTGCTAATATTGTAATTTTTACGTTACGACGAATGATGAAACCATGGACATAATGTGAACGTAATGTTTACTACGGGTTTAATTAATTTATTCATACACACATAAAACAGTATATCAAATAGATTTTAAATAAATTTTATTTTGCATTTGCTATATTTGTTTTTGTTTATCCGTTCTGTTTATATATATTTTTATCATATATTTTGTCAGTTTATATATGTATGTATAGCCTTTAATATACACTAATGCGCACTAGTGCAATTCGCTACATATAATAATGGAAATATAACTGATACAAGAAAATTTAAAAAANCATAAAAATATAAATATATATATAAAAAATAAAACTGCGCTAAGAATAACAATGTTGCTAAAAGGCATAATAATAAGAAAGAAACAAAAATTCGATATCCACAATTATAAACATGCAATATCATCATCGTCAATATGATCGATCTGCGATAATTTGACTACTTTAACAATTACATAGACGCTGTAAATGTATTACGAAAATATATGAAGTCATGAGAAGTCTTTGTACTAGTTGATACAAGTTTCATGATTCACATCAATCGTGGTACAGGATGAACTGGTAATGTCACATGTTACACGTTAATGATGGACTCGTTACTTCGTCACGTCAAAAACCTTCACACATTTAAAGCGCGTGCTCAACACATAATCCGATAAGTAACGATTATTTATAAAACAAGGTACATTGTACTCTACGTACTTTAATAGTACATAATAAATAGGAAAGAGTTAAACGGAGCTAGTTTTTGGTAAGGGTTTCAGTTTGGAAATCAATTCGCGCCGCTGCTCGTGATACTCTTGGAAGCAGGGTACGATGCACAAATTAATCTGACATTCGGGACAGTGATACTTGGTCTTCCTACGGAGTATTCTGCCGTGATCGTCTATCGTGTTCCAGCAATGATTGCAACCTAAGGCAGGACCCTGACGTAATACCGGACAGTGACCTAATCGTTGATCCCCCGTATTCTCACGAGACTCTCTGCTGCTACTGCTCGTCTAAAGGCAAATATATTAAATTACGTTTACTTAACTTATATATGACGTACATACATACTTCACAATTTAAAAATAGATAATAAATTGTGCGCAGGTAAAAAGAAATAAGAGAGAATCTAATTAATCTCTATTGCAGTCTCCTAATGTAAAAATAAGACAAAAATAAATCTTGCAGATATATTAATAATTTAGTATTTTCTGACACATATATTGCACGAATAAATACATGAATGATGATATCACATTTTTATATCCAATTCCTAAAACATACCACAAACTTGGTCTATCATAACGACTAAACTAAAAATATTTTCTGACACATATATTGCACGAATAAATACATGAATGATATTACATTTTTATATCCAATTCCTAAAACATACCACAAACTTGGTCTATCATAACGACTAAACTAAAAATTAAGCTACATATATCCAGCTAGAATCAGTTTAATAGTTTCTCCGTGGAAATTTTTATTCCGTCAGAATTAATCTCGTATATCTACCTGCGGCGATGAGGAAGTCCGCCGCAACTCCGTCGTCCTCACTCTTAATCCGGTGGAAATGCCGCCGCTAATTCCCAGCTCAGAGGGAGTAGTCGGAGTCGAGGTTTCCTCGCATCCCTCTTCCTCCGTCTTGAGGATGGGCGCCGGCTCAATCACTATCGACGGACTCGTGGTCCTACCAGGCAGTTCCGGATGCGAATGCTGCCGGTGTATCCAGTAAGTCCCAGACGTGCTCGGTTGCTGACTGGACAGCAATGGATGCGAGTGTTGTTTGGTCAGGTAAGACGGCTGGGGTACCGTCAACAAGTTTGACGACGTCGTCGTCACCGTCAGCAGATTTGGTTGATTGACCAGCATGGTGTGTGGCGGTGGCGATATCCGCGACTCCTCGAAGCTCCTCGACGCATGAGGTAGATTCAGTGTCGACGCGGCGAGATGAACGGAGGTCGAGACAATGTGAGGAGAGGAGCTCGCCTCGCCATCCGGCGACAGGTGACTCGGCTCCTTCTTCACTCGCGGTTGTCTAATCAGCAGCCGAGTCCTCTTCGTTACTCCTTGTGTCTTGCTATGAAGAGCTATAATAATAAATAAGTACTTTAGTAAAGAGAATCGATACATTATTATCAGAGTTATTGCCATTAATAAATAATTTTTAGCTTTCTGATATATTATATAACAATTTGGCAATTTTGATCGAAAAATAATTATTCGAGAACTCAGTGTTGTGAATCTCTTGCTCAGATAGATACATACAAATAACATATAAATACAAGATAAACAAACACACAATTGTTCAATAATTGCCAAATAAATGCTATGTATATAAATAATAAGAAAAACGTTGTATAATTAGATCATAATTATTCTTTGATTGATATATACAGTCGCTTCTTCTTTAGTTGTAGAGGTATTTATTTTCGCAGAGAAACTAAAGATTTATTATTAACTCATACGATTGATGAAAAAAAGAAGGTTGTGAAACATTGAAACAAATAAACGGAAATCCCATTCTTGTTGCAAACTGTTAGAATAATTTTTATTCTTTCAGAATTATTTTTTAATCGTTTATATAAGGGGTATATAAATGCTTCTTAACAATGCAATTAACGGCTATTTTACTAGAGACTAATTTCTAACTTTAAACCACTCAAGTGTATATTTCTCGATCGTCTCGTAGAAAGCTGCTCTATCTTCATTCCGTTGTAACGAAAAAGAGAACTCAGTGTTGTGAATCTCTTGCTCAGATAGATACATACAAATAACATATAAATACAAGATAAACAAACACACAATTGTTCAATAATTGCCAAATAAATGCTATGTATATAAATAATAAGAAAAACGTTGTATAATTAGATCATAATTATTCTTTGATTGATATATACAGTCGCTTCTTCTTTAGTTGTAGAGGTATTTATTTTCGCAGAGAAACTAAAGATTTATTATTAACTCATACGATTGATGAAAAAAAGAAGGTTGTGAAACATTGAAACAAATAAACGGAAATCCCATTCTTGTTGCAAACTGTTAGAATAATTTTTATTCTTTCAGAATTATTTTTTAATCGTTTATATAAGGGGTATATAAATGCTTCTTAACAATGCAATTAACGGCTATTTTACTAGAGACTAATTTCTAACTTTAAACCACTCAAGTGTATATTTCTCGATCGTCTCGTAGAAAGCTGCTCTATCTTCATTCCGTTGTAACGAAAAGTCTTGAGTTTACAGAAACGCAAAAGTGAAAAGTACAATCAAAATATTTTTCGATTATTTTAAGCGTTCGCATTCTTTTTGTATTCAATACATGCATTACTCTTCACTGTTCCGCGATTAATTTAGTTATCAAATATACACAACAAATAGTATAAATAAATAAAATAAAAAATAATTTCCGCAAATAAAATTAGAAATATTAGTCTGTGTGCATATAGTTCATATATATATATATATATTCCACTTTTTTATGTCCTAATTTTATTTTATACAATTAATGTTAAAAAATGTTCTCTCTCATATATCTATCACATATAATATTTCACTAGAGAACTAGACTAATATAAATCATTATTATAATTAAACATAACAGAAATACAAATGTCATAGTGAAATAATGTAAATGTACATATATTAATCAATTCTATTACGCTTTCTAAAGTTGAATTTTACATTATTTCACATTAAATTTACATTTCAAAACAATAGAAACTATTTTCACAAAGTTTGGATAATATATAGAATATTTAATATATCAAATAATTGTGTTTGCTTACATTATTCAACGTATGTTTTCATTAACATGATTTTATGAACAAAAGCAAATTGGGTAAAAATATATGTGGAGATATTTGAAAAAAAGTAAAAATACAACGAAATATAATGTAGCAAAATAATACATATAATATGTAACAAATATATATCTTAATTTCACTTATATATATATATATCATAAAAGTATAAAAAATTAAACAAAAGTCCATATGTATGTAAGAGGAAAACGTATCTCTAAAAAGAGAGTATATATGACGATTCTCTCTCATATATTTGTCAACATAGTAACAATTAATTGTAATACATGTATTGATAAATTATCTCTGTGTGTGCATAATGTTAATCTCGTACAATGTACTAACACACGTGTGCAAATACAGATAATGCAATTTCTAATCATATGCTTTGTACAATCTTGTACAATCAAATAGTTTCATTATTAGTTCCAGCAACATTTTATTCGGGACACTGAACGATTGCCCCCAATTCCAGACGATACTGAAATTTTTAGTATAACGAACAGAAAAATAGAAATTGTTGATAATCTGCCGTAAATATGAGAAATGGCTGACAAGTGCGAATGTGTTCGTCGCCTGTAAATCCGTTCATTTATCACATTGCAGACATTTTAGTTCGGATTATAAATCGCGTATCGATAGGAAAAGATTAAGAAAAATATAAGAATAAAAATGTATATAATTAAGGAAAAATATGTATCTTACAAAAAAAAGAGAAATTTAATTTAAATAATTTAATATTATATAAACAATATCGATTTACTGGATATATCAAAGGTCGCGCAGTTTCCTCTTACATTACAGACAATTCGAAGAACTTGAATCAGATTCTTCTTTAATAAAGATTTGATTGAGGAAAAGAAACAAAAAATATAGAGAAAGAAATACAAAATTATTTAAAAGTTAGAAAGTTTTCGATTCATTTAATGTTGAGATAAAAAAAATCACGGGACTAGTAATAATTCATGAAATTTTCGGTAAGGAAAGAAACAAAATTAAAATATTTGAAATTGTTTATAGCTAGGAAAAAGTGCGGGGCACATCTGTGATGAGCGGCCCTATACAGTATAAAATATATACCGACTTATATGTATATATCGACTTTGTGAGATCCGAATACTCAAAAATTTATGAGTATGTAGACAAAAAAAAATGTGTTTTGAATATTAAAAAGCATTCGGCCTTTCTTATTTCGGTGACTTTTCAACACCTCGCGAAACTTTCACTAACACAAGAATCTTGACAGATGTGTTCAATTGTTTACAAGGAGCGGGTAAAAAGGAGAAAAGGGGAGCAAGGGAGCGAGGAAGGTAATACTTCTCAAGGTCGTCTATACAAGTGACTTTCCGGGTAGGATTCGTTTCACATGGCGTTGTAGTTGACGCCGTGCAGATTGATCGGCATCGTGGTGCTCGGTAGCGCACCATAGTCCGTATGCCTATCAATGTAACCGCTCAGCATCGTGTGGGGACTGTGGCTGGTCAGCATAGTGTGCGTGCTATGTGTGTTGTGCGTGCTGTGCGGAGTCGTGGGCGGGCCCATGGGAGTCGGGCTTTGCGATGAGTTCATGGGTTGCGCCGGAGGCGCTTGCGACTGCGGCGGTGGCGGCGGCGAGGAGTTAACTTCTTGCTTAACGCGAGACTTGAGACTGGGCCGATTGTTCGGGTAACCGCGCTTCTTGTACTCGAGCCAGAGTGTTCGGTTGTTCACGCCGTACATCCTCGCCGCCTTGCAAAACCCTATGCCGCCATAACGTACGGCGTCGAGCGCGCGTATAAAGTTCTCATCCGCTTGCGGATTAGTCGATCGTTTCCTCTTAATCGCAGTCTGCGGGCTGGCGCACGGACTCTGGCAGTTACTCAGACACTGCGCCGATGGCGAGGGGCCGCCCGACGATGACGACGCATGCTGCAATGTCCCGTGGGAGGAGTTTGGATAGTTCGTCAGGGCGCAACTGGAACCAGTCGTGCTGGTACCAGAGTACTGATCGCTGATGGTCGAGGATGCTGTTATTTCGGGCGTCGTGAACGCCGATGACGCTTGGATCGACAGATTCGTTTGACACGAGGACAGAGCGAAACGTGTCGGATGATATGTGTGCTCCATAATAGTCCATTGTAATCCTGTGGAACAGACCGATTGATCTTTGGTCAGAGCACAGGAATTATCAATCCGTTGATACTTTGCGTGTTTACGATTAAGATAAATGATAAAGAGTGAGAATAATATGATCACACAATATTACAAACTATTACGTTTGTAAACAGTGAGCGAGAAAATCCGATTCCGATCTATACTTGGATTTGCTTTGACGTGAGGGTTTCAAAACTATTTTTCACTCGATTTTGCTCCACTGTGAATAATTTTTATGTATATTCCCACACAAAAAAATTTATTTCACCTGTATATTACGTAAAAACCAATTAAAGATGCAATTTTTACATGATTATATTATGCCATTGGTAACATAATTTAAACTATGAGAGAAGAATAATGTATAATATATCAGCATATCTGTTCATATAAAACAAGGCATACATATAATTATAATCTAATAAAAAAAATAATTTATTCTATGATATATAGAAAAACGATACTAAGCTCTAATTAAGCAAAAGATGATAGATATTAAAAATAAAATCTTGTGAAGAAACGGTATAAATGAGCGTATTAAATATGGAGTTGCGGCATGGCACAGATACATTTTGAAGCACATCATTGTTTGAAATACTCAAATACATGTACGGAATTTATTATATTTATAAGGCAGAGTATAGTGGCACACATACACACTCTATTAATGTTAAAGGCCCGATATATTGTCCTTCTCTGGAAATATAACATATTGTGTGCTATGTATCTGTGTACCATGATGATCTTCTTTCATGAATGAGAAAGAGGAACAATCTTTTTCTTTTTATACATTCGCATTATTATTATAAAGTTTCAATTCCTGAAATTTCGCTCTATTTTCATGTCAAACGTCTGTTGATTCCTTGTGCAATACATTTAAACGCATCTGTGCCAGCATAATATAATGTGTGTAAACTTCGCTTATCGACATGCAATTTAAATACCCACCACAGTCAGTATATATGCATAATTCAAATAACAATTATCGGAGATATTTGCCGAAAGGGAAGGTATCATGCAATTTGTCGAAGTAGTCGGATCGTTATGCATAGATTTACAATGCACACAATCTAATAAGGAAAACCATATTATTAAATCTATAGTTAACTGCTTGCGCGTAACATGTTCCATCAAATTAAAAATTGTCTTCAAACTTTCATACCATTACACTTCTATGTATATACATACAGTCTTCTAGATTACAAACATTATATCAATCAATCTGTTAATTTATCTGACTTATCTTACAACAATACGAAAACCAAAATATTTGTCAAATAATCAAGTTCGAGACAATATACATATTTCCATATAGTTTTTCTTTTTAATTCAAATTAAGGAAAAATTAAAATATAGAATTTAAAAATTATTATGTATTTCTGAAAAAAAGATAGTAAGAATACTAAAACTGTTTTTTCATTTTCATCAATTTCAAAAATATATTAATATCATACACATATATATCATTAAATATTAAATTATACAAAAATGATAGTTTTTCTATCATATTAGTTCTCTTGTATATACTCTCGTTTTTATATTATATTTTTATATATTTAAAAAAAAAAATATATTTTTCTAAAATCACACATTTTTATATCATTAATAAAATAAACAGCACATTCTAAATATAAGCAAATTATAACTTTATACAAAAATAAGAAAATATAAAATGTAATATATATATATTAAAAAGAGAAACATATCTAAATAATATCTATCTATATGTAAGAGAATTGAACGATTTCAATTCACAACTATGGTCAAAATTATGCATGCAGCATAAAAAAGAAAAGTAGTAAAAATATTTGCGTTTTTCCGGGCTTTTTATACATTAATTTTTAATATATGTATCTCTCTTATTTATTTTTTTGTGTGCATATAGTATATGATTTATATTTTATTACGATAGGTATTTAAGTGTTTAGATATTTGTAAAGATTTCTACTTAAAATAGGGCACAGTATCTTACCTTGATGAGAGGGTGGTTGTGAAGAGACAGAACTTTGTGCAATGTTTCCTCCTGTCGACTGTTGACTTACATCTTGAATAGAACCATCACTTTGGGCTGGTGTATTGGTAGAACTAGTTTCCATATTACTCATCTAAAATGCAGAAATGTCACATATTATCTCAAATTCATAATTTATTTGTTTAAGGATCACAAGAACTTTGTAACATAAAATTAAATGTATATTTCATATTATTTAGTTAAATATTGAACATATCATATTTACTTACAATTGATATTTGATCTTCATCGATACTGCCTTGGGATTCTGTGCTGGTATTTACTGGTCGCCTTATATTCTCTCCACTTTCTTGTGATGCAATTAGGGGTTCAGGTTTTACAATGTTAGTAGCCACTAGTGTTATTTCATTGATTTCTTCCGGCCTGTCGCCAGAACCAGAGGTTGAGCCAGTAGAAGACTTTCGTAACCTTTTTCTACGAAAAGAAGGAGACAATGGAGATGGACTGGGTGAGCAGGATTCGCCACGATCCCCTCCACCTGTTTCGCTACTTCCACTTGGCCATTTAGTTAATGACGCTGTATGCATTTCTGCAAGTCCTTTTATCTTTAAGCTTTCTGCCGTCTGTTAAATAAATAGTGTGTTGTTTATCAAGTGTTTTTCATAAAGTATAATATAAACAAATGTCTGATAATTAAAATATTTTTCTTTACCTTTATGATAGACGGTAATTGATCTTGAGATATGTTTACTTCTCCATAGTACATAAAGTCTACCATAATCTTGAGGTCCGAAAACTTGATGTCCTTAAGTATAACGATAGGGTGCTGACAAGGATTCACCGTAAAGAGCGACTGAAAATATGTACTGCATGCTGACAGTACAACTTTGTGAGCCTGAATTTGCCTGCCTTCTGCAGCAAGAGTAACATCCACTAGAGTCTCATTATTTAGTAAGTTGGAGAAAACTGAGATGAAGTTCGGCTGATGATTGTTCCACCGCAAACAGTACTGTTGCATAGACATCATGAGAATGTAATAAGAATCTCTTTCGTAAACTTCAACTCTGTAACATGAAAGAAAACCATAGTTAACATTATAGCTTTATAATTTAAACTCTCCAGTAAAACGTTTAACATTTATAAATATCGCAAACAGTGATGATAAAATAACTATCATAAATACATTCATGTTTTACGTAGGAAAATTCTCTCTAAATTTCACTTAACATATGTTATCTCGTGTCATAAATATATTAATCTCCTTAAATAAAATGAACTTAAAATCTCAATGTAGAATAAAAAATCGCAAATTAAAGTTTATTACGCGAAGAAGGAAAGATTTCACACGATTATCCAAGCAACAATTTTTGTCTTTTAAAGAACACAAATACGGATAGGAAAAAATCTAAACTAACAAACAGCCGATATAAAAATAAATGTCCCGTAAATATATGACCTATCCATTTCCTCTGTTGCGAAAGCGACGCAGACAGGTGCGAAATGTCACACAAGACGACATGTCGCACCGTCGAGGGGTATGTACGTATATGTATCGCAAGCTTCGACGACGCCGTCGACGTCGTCCAACATTCGAGACACACGGTATTAAACCAACGTGGTCAAAAAAATCTTTTATTAGTCCCTTCGCGCGGGTCTAGCTCACGATGATTCGAGACGAATCAACAGTGATGTTGATAATTGTGACGATGATGTGTTGGGAGGAAAAAAAGAGAGAGATAGAGAGAGAGATAGAGAGAGAGAGAGAGAGAGAGAGAGATAGAGGAAGAAAGACAGAGGAGAATCGGCGATGTGCGCTCACTTTGATCGCGTAGAGTTTCGTCGCCGCGTAATCGACACTCGAGAGAGACTCGCCGGTCGTCCGTTCAAGGAGCAACGCACTTCGCCACCATGGATCCCGCGACAAAATTTTCCACAACAGACTGAGCGATGACGCTTGTGTAATTCGCGAGTGACGTCATGGGCGAGGGAGGGCTTACGCGACTACGGCTACGACGACGCTGCCGCTAACGCGGGGGGCTCCGCGGCGAACGAAATTCACACGTCACGCGCGAGCCGAGCTCACTTGCCGCGCGCGACAAATGTCACGCACACACGTCGCGCGGAGGTAGATAGATAGGTATTGCGTGCGCGATCGAAAAATATACGCGAGATCTTATCAACGCGCGCGTCTCCTCGCAAAATCCCAACTTGATCAATATAGCGGCCGATTGGCGCCGCCATCTGGCGAGCGATCCGCGCGAGCGCGGACGCGCACGGTTTTTCGAAGCTGGAAAAAAAAAGCCGACACGCATATAAATAATGGTCGTTTCCTCAATTATACGCCGAGACGATGCTTTTTTCACGCGTCTTAAAATCCGCTCTTGCTGGTGAGAATAAATGTGTATATCGTGTAAAAACGTTATTCTACAATCAATTTGATATGAATTAATGAATAATTAATGATTAATGAATATAAATCGAGTGAATGAATTCGAATAAAATTTCAGATCGCTGCAAGGATTGGAAAAAAAAATTAAAACATTGCGAAAAATATTATATATACAGTCTCTTATATAAATAAAGTATAAAATGATATTACTGTGATAAAACATTTAAAGAAATTTTATTCGAGTTGACATGAAACACTTTCAGAAAGCACGCTTTGTTGCCATAAAAAAGAAAATTCATCCTTACCTAAAATATATGTGGGATATCCCGTAGAGTAATATATTTTATGTGTACTTGACAAAAAACTCTATTCTATCTTTAATTCATATTTTATCTAAAATAAACATATACAAGTTGTCGAACTCGAATTTGAGGGAGATAATAAGTCGCTAAATATTGAATGAGAAGCAGAACGTATAGGAAGAAAAACAAAAAATCTCGAGTAGCGATCGCGCGTTGCCCGACTATCGATACATCGCTCGTCGAGTTGCCGCGAACGTCGAACAGGTGTCGTTCTGTCACTCGGCGAACCGCCCTAACCTCGGTGCCGTTCATCGCGCTCGTTTCGCTCCGCGCCGCGTCGCGCGATGTCAGGCGTATCCTACGAGTTTAGAGTGCGACGACGGACGACGATGTACGCCCGCGAGCTATCTCCTGCATCGCGCCGTTAAGTCGGGTAAATCGCCGCCGAGGCAAGGAAGGTGCGTATCGACGGGACGAATCGACCGTCTCCGAATCCGCTACTCGCTCGACGAGGGGAGAGCGCGTCGTCTCTCTCTCTCTCTCTCTCTCTTTCTCTTTCTCTCTCCCCCTACGACGTGCAACATTGTACACACATTTTATCGCGGGATCCCAACGCCGTTCTATTCTCGCACCGATCGCCCTTCTCGGATCTCGTCGGCCGGGAGGAGAACCGTGCTGGCGAACATCCGAAGAGGCGCGTGTAACGATCGGTCCTCTCCTGTCGAGCGCGCGTCGCGATTCTCGCGAACAATCCCCGCGCGCGTGCAGTGTCATTTACCAGGAATCCGTCCTCTTATCGCGCCGGCGTAATTAACGTACACAGCTGTGTTGGAAGTGGTGATACGTAGATCCCTGAAGCCCACCGTCGGGACAGTTCATTTCTAAAAGGAAGAGCGCGAGTATCCTCGAGCCTCGTCGAGGAATCCTCGTCGGCGCGCGACTTAGCGGTTCCTTATCAAGATAGTACCAAGTATCCAACACGAAACGTGAGTGGTCATCGTTCTTACGTATATTATCTCTGTGAGAAAAGTTCGTGGAAAAAGCGCGCCGTGCCACGTTTAGCGCGTCGAAACGCGAAGGGGGGCCTCTCTTCCGTCTTACCGTATCGCTCCCCCCCCCCCCCCCCCCCCGCCTCGGTCGCCCTCGCTTCGCTCGCGCGAGCACGTATCCGTGTGCGTGCGGATTTGCCGCTAGATCGTTAGCGGATCGCAAACGCGATAATTTTCCCTCGGTGCGTATGTATTAATCGCGACCGAGGAAACATTCCCCGGTCCAAGGGACCCCGACGATCCTTCGCTCTCTTCCAAAGTGATACCTTGCCGAGGAGAGATACGGGCGAACGAGCAGGCACGAGGCGGTCGTGGCCAGAAGCATGCGGCCTCGTGGCTTAACGGTCCCGTCAAGTATGCACGTATGTAAGTGCCGCGTGTGCGAGCGTGTGTTAAGCTTCACGGATATTACGCACGAGCGAGTTGTTCATCTCGCGCCGCCTCGAGGCCGATCGTGTCGAGAGGGAGAGATAATGCGAGGGTTTTAAAAAAGAATTCAAGATCTCTTTAAAAAATTTTTTTCCTTCCCGAAAGGACGTAATATATACGCTTACACGTACGTAAATTTCGCGCTCGATCTTTTTTCACCGCTACTCGTGGCACGCCCTGCGAAAAATACTGCTGGCAAAAGGACAGAGTGAGATAGACGGGGAAAATGTGGTTGAAGTTCGCGCAGCCCCGGACTTCAAAGATTAAAAATGCAATTCTCGAGATTTAATATACATAGGTATATATATACATAAATACCGCGCACCGCGTTTTCTTTGCGCCGACTTTTCCCGACTAGGAACTTTGTGAAAAATACGCTAAAAAGAACAGAGAAGAAGGAGAAAAAAAAACCCTTTGTTAATTAACTGTAAAGTCAATCCACGCGTGATTCTAAAAATTTAAAAAATTTAATTTAAAAAATGTAATATACATATATACACACACACATAGACCATACAAATTTCCAGCACTGGTAATCATAATAGACAAAAATACGTCGAAAATTTGTTTATTTTATCTTATCTGATCTTATCTTACTATTATCTTTTTTTTCTATCTCTTTATATATTTTAAAGAAAATGAAGTTTTTATAATTTTTAGTGTATAGTAGAAAGCAAGAAAATTACGTATTTTATTCCATGAGAAATTCCAATACTGGATAAATTATATATTCCGGAAAAATTAAGATCCAGATCTTTTCGCAGAGATCTGGAAAAGAAAGAAAAAATGCTTGCATTATTTTCAAATCTTACAAATTCACGAACATAATTAATTAGTATCAATGTATCTATATCTAAAAGTTATTTTCCTTATCTAATATTTAAGCGTTTACACGGCCTATAAATATCATTAACTCATATCTTAAGAATTATCTATGACATATGGTGAGAAAACAGACATATGACGTATGTGTGTACACTGTTGTTGTTTACGCATACATGTCTGAGGAGAGAGACACTATACGTTACTTTATTTCTGCTCTACATTCGTTCTCTAAACGTCGTCGTCCGGTTCCACGTTTCATTCATGTAACACGTTTGATCTAAGCAGAGAGCCTTCGGGCTACTGCTTAGAACTACCTTACTAACTTATACCACTTAGAGCCATGAGACTCAACAGTTCCGTAGATTAAGTTCAACCTCAATCTATCTTCTGATCCTTTTGTCTCCTTCTAAGTGCATAGAAGTTTTGCAAATAATAGTTCTCTTCTTCTATCCATGTCAAGCATGAAATTTTATTCCTATTTCCCAATTTCACTCTGCTATTTATATACCCGTAGACAGTATGCTTCTGCGATGATGATTCATAAATGATATGAAGAAAATCAGAGCTTAATATTGAGATTAATAGTTTAAATATATATTCGCGAGATACGTCGAGTCAAGATCGATCTATCAAAACTAGGTCAACTCAGCTAGGGTCTTCATCCCATGCTGCATCATGAGCTAAAAATTAAGTTGAGCAAAACAGAAGACGTGACTTACTTAAGCGAATCGTTCATTAAAAAAAAATTGACGAGATATAAAAGCGGCGTTCGTTTTGTTTACGAGTCTCGCAATCAGCGACGTGGAAATTATTTTTTCTAGTATCTTTACAATTTTTATTTTTTAAATATAGATCACTCAATCGATTTACAAAGCATTTTTTTTACATTCCACATTTTTTTTTTTAAATAGGTCCGATTACGTTTCTCGCGGTGTCGTGAAAATTAAGATTGATTCAATGTGAATCGAGTTGGACAATAATCCTTTTCATACATCAGTGAATTTGAATAATGCTAATTGTGAACGAAAAATATACAATGACGTAAGTGACGTGAAAATTCTTCATATCTGCCTGTACCTTTCGTGCCGCTCGTGCTTTCTTCGTAATATGCAAATGAACGCCATTGTACTTATTCCCGGCACTAATAATTCCCTTTCATTCCCACTTCCAGTCTACGATTGAAGAGTTTGATATAATAGCGGTTGGACTCTTTTTTCCTCTTTTTTTTTTTTTTTTTCTTTTTAAGAACTTCCCAGAGAGAGAATTCTAAACTTAATCTTCTCGGCTTTAAAGTTCGTAAAGAATTCTTCAAGAAAAGTACCTAAGTTAAAGCACACCCTCTATTAATTGAATGCTTCTCGATTCTCGAGTGAAAGCGGGATTTCGGCTTTTCGTCCATTGTTCGTTCAATCGCGTAAAATCGGAGGCGCTCTCCGGGCATACGAATGTATCACAAATTCGATCGCGACATTCCCGCACGTATTCGCGTCCCCCTCTACTTTCTCGATCCTCGTTTCGCACGAAAAACGGAACGAGAGGCTCTCTCGTAGCGAGACAAAAGTGGACGCGCACTCCGTCTTCGTCGGCGTCGTTGTCGTCGGTGCAGCCGGAGTGCCGTTTAACGGAATGCGGCGCACCTGTCCGTCCGTTATCCGTCTCGCGAGGCTCGTATAAACCCCTCGTCGGAGACCTGCATCGGGGCACCGATCGGTCTCTCGAAGAAACTCAAGCCTCAAGGCCGCGCCGTTTTGTAACGCGCGTCGAGAGCGATCCGTCACGGAACATGCGGATGCCCAGGATGCTCGTACAAAAAGGGGGGGGGGAGGATTGCAATAACGATGCCTCCTGGGGACCGTGTTCTCACGTTTGGAGTTTGGAAAGCGTGGGGAGATATCCGAGAGAGATTATTATTGCGCGCGCTTCTCTCTCCGCGATATTGTGGAAATGGTCCATTTGTGTTAATGCACAGACTGAATGACGTCGTTAAGAATTTTATACTCGACACATCTCTTTGTGCTCCATTCCGCTTGCTTTTGTACGTTCCGGAGAGATTTGATACGCGTTCGAATAAGAATTGTCTAATTATATATCGTACCTTGAGAGTCAGATATGCTCGAATATCGATCGCTCATCAGGTTCATCCAGATTAAATCGTCCGTAGAAATAACAAAGATGTATTATACTTTGACGGCCAATTAATTGTACGCAACTTCCGTGCAACATGTTCAGCTCTTACCTTTTGATTAATTCCACGTGTATTTTAACTCGATGCTCGGATTAATTATTTTTGATCGAAGAGCACGCGTTACGGATAAAGATTTTGATAAAATTCTTGATAAAGAGAAGTTGGTTTTTTTTTTTTTGTACTCTGCATCGTCGCAACGATGGTGAAATATTAGCGAAATCACGCGTTTGCTACATCACACGCTGTACTTTCCCGGCAGATGGTATTCTTGATGGATGATACTACGTGATCATCGGTACTCGCCGATTTACGTCACTGCTTTTCTCTCACGCGGGATAGAAACGATACTTAATTAGCGGCGCGCTTCGATAGTGATTCACGAAACGAGTGAAAGGTTCTCGCTAGAACGGAGCGATTAGCTGAGATAGACTCAACACTTGAACGCCAGCCGATAACGCAAGGACGCTGGTTATAAAACTTTTCTGTGACCTTTCGTGACATTTTCTGTCACAACCATAAAATGCAAAGATATTTAATACACGTATACTGGATTGGACGGAAAAGTGAGTAGAAGAAACCATGGTAAAAATTCCGTTTTTTACGGTCCCGAACTTTATCCAGTAAAATGGCAAAAACTATAAAAATAATTAATATGTAACATAAAAATATATTTATATAACTTTATGCAAAAAGATATTTTATTAATAAATCATGCTAATTATTAGAATTAAAAAAAAATTAATAATATAATAATAAAGTCTTTTTTAATTCTAATTCTCTAACTATGTGAAATTTTTAAAACAATAATTTTGGAATATAAATATTACTAAATATTATATCAATTCTCCTAAATTTAATAAAAAATGTAATAGTAACAGAATTAAAAATTTTTACCGATATAAATATATAATTCACGTTTACCTTTCAACAGTTTCTCATAAAAAACTAATTTATCTGTCGATTCCTAATTTATTACAGAATTTATCTAAAATAGATTTTATCTATTTTAGATAAAGCTTAAATTAGAAAATATTCTCTCAACTGACGAATATTGATAAATCGGTTTTTTATTTATTTTAATATTTTTTATAGAAAAGACTAGTTTTTGCTGTTCTTTTCCGAAAAATACCGGTTTTTAATAATACCTCTGGCATGGATTTTATCCAAAAAATATGGAATTTTGCCAACCCTGCTTGTGTATTTATACAATCCAATTTTATACAGAAACGAAGTCAAAATTCCAAATTTAATAAACTTCACCGATCAACTCTTCATTGTGGATGAAAGAATTTTAAAAGAGATTATAAGTATAATAATAACCATGCCGATCTTTATGGACATTTGAATGCTCACGTTATATGACAGTTATTGCTTTGCTCGCGAACGATAAGCGCTACTTACAAACGAGCCGCGTAACAAGAAACCTGAAGAAAAATCAGGTTACGTGAATAAGTACATCGTAAAAAAACACTATCAAAATTGCAAAAATCTTATTATATCGTATTTTTTTACCACGCGATATGTGCGTGGGTCATTCCATATTATCGAATCGCCCAGATTTTTTGGGAGGAGGGAAAAAATGACGTCGAAAATTTAATTGAGAGAATTTTATTAATAATATTTTATTAACCGGGGCGCACATAAATAATAAAAAATCACGATATATATCTTATTTAAAAAATATCTCGTCTTATCTTTTAATATATATATGTACACCGAAAAAAAAAAATATATATTCTATGAGATGATCAAATATACATACATATATATATATATATATATAAAGCACACGCTTTGCGCAGCTATTACTATCGCGTGAATACATCTCTACCCAGGATACGAGGGGATCAAGAAGTTTAATTAATCGCGTTATTAATTAATTGTTAACTGCCCCGTGGCTTGTTATAGATAAACAATCGCAGCGTGCGTAACGAGAGTTAACATTTGCGGGACACGCTGCGCGAGATGTACTGGCAGTCCGAAATAAGCACGTACGTGCGTGTGCGTTTCGTTGTTAATCCGCTCTCCATTACCCGGGAAACTTTATGCCGGTTTGTGACCCGTATAAAACGGGCGCGTATAATAACGGTATCCATGCGATACCACGATCTTCATTGTATATCGCCCGCTGCGTATTGTCTATGCCCGCTCCGGAATAATTCTAAACACAGGAGAGCGCATTGTGTATTCTCCCCCACAAATTCGAACCTGTATATACTTAACCTAGTCCCACTATATATACGACATACATATTACGAAATCTCTTAATTACTGTATTATGTCACTTTGTGATGAAATTAAAGATTTCAAGGAACCCGCGAGATACGATCTAAAAGCGATAAATTAAACTGGTTGTGTTATCGTATCGAATGCTAGAGGATTATTTTTGATATTTAAAAAAGACCGTAATCATTAATTTAAAAAATCCAGTATCTTAAAAAAATGCCTGATACTTTAATTATTGAGAAAGAATAACTTGAAGATGAGGACGAGATGCTATGTGGCACTCTCTTATGTTAGGTAATTGCGTATAATCATTTATAAACGTCCTAAAAATATATATCGTGATATAAAACTGCTGGAACTGAGAGGTCTATCTTTAACGTCGAACGAGATCAATATTGAATCGATTTGCATGGTTCAGGGAGATTTTATTGCGCGTGTAAGTATTGGTGCAAACACCCTATCGCGTTTATAATCGCTAGTGTTGCCTATTTAAATTAGTCCGTGATGTCACGCCTTTTCAGTTTGGTCGCATTATACTGTATGAAATATTCGATCGCTATTTTACCATATCATGCCACTAGTATGTACATACTCGTTAACCACGATATTGATAATGCATGTTCATTTGTTAAAGTGCACAAGCGTATGTATTATGAATTTAAGGGAAATTTAATATGTTATCGATGTAGTGGAAATTTTATACATAATATTTGGCTGCATAGTGTAAAATTACATGTGTAAATTTTATCTCTGAAACGTTAAATATTAAAAATTAATTGATGGAAATCATATAACGATTTATAAATATACATATTAACTTCTATATTACAACACCGAAATTTCTCATCTTTTTTAATTTACAATTATTTTATAAATTTATATCTCATTTGTACGATTTCTTTTTTAATTATTCACAAAATTCTGGAATAAAAATTACAAATACCACGTTTTATAATTTGCTCTGGTTTTTCGTGTTATCAGAATGATAACACGAAAATAAGTATTGTATTAACTTCGAGAAAATTATTACCTGTAATTAAATAGGTGATATAAGACGTTCGTAAAGTTCAAGTACTTTAGCGAACGATCGCGTTTCAGTTTACGTTCATAGTCTAGTTCGGGCGTATAACAATACGATACGAATTTTTATATCTACTTTATAATATATGATTAAATAACTTGCGCAAAGAGGCTTCGAGGCATTTATAAAACCGGTTTTTAATGGAGCCTTCTTCGTCTGGAATGTGCATAGCAATCATTTCACGTCACGTCCGTTCGAAGAGGAAAAAGCTTTCAAAAGAAAGTAATTGAATTTCGACTGACATACACGCATTAAAAATACAGGGTGTCCTAAAACTACCGAATATACTTTCAATAGCATATTCTCTGGCATGTTCCAATCTTTCCTCAACGAAAATATCGAGACATCAATAACTTTGAATAAACCATGTAAAAAAACTTGCCCTTTACAAACTCGACTTTGTAGAGTTGAAAGATTAATGAAACTGCATTCTTAATTTTTAGTAGAACTTTATTTTAAAAGAAAGAGAGAATTTTAATTTAAAACGTAGTTATAAAAATATATGATATAGAAAAAAATTGCAAAATTGCAAAAAATAATTTCAACAAAAAAAAAACATTTTTATTACGAAAAAAAAATCAATTTCAATTGACCAGAGAATCTACTATTAAAAGAACATTCAAGTTTTTTGGAGCACCTTGTATTTGACCAATTATGTAAAATATAGTTTACTAATGAAGTTTTTGTCTCGAGTACAATCGAATGTAATTTTTCAATGATTATATTTTATGTGAATAAAATGTATGAAATATTTATCTAGTTATTTATCTATTATACTCATATTATATGCGTGCTTTAAACTGAAGAGGGGAGATATGCGACATGTACAGTCTGCATGCATTATGCAATTACAAGTTCCATAATTTTATAGATTACGACGTGTATTACATTAATACTGAGTTCAACCCTTCCGCTTCTCCCATGTGGTTGGCTTAGTTAATTTTCTCTGTTAAAGGCTTAGATTGATCCCGCGAGACATTTTAACGTTTAAGCACTAATATGCACATATATGCTGTCAGACGGAAATTAAAGTAAATATATTGTCTGATAGGACATCAAACTAAATTTTGCAAATTTTTAAAATTTGAAAAATACCTTACGTTAAATATTGCCAATTAGAGACTTCGAGGAAGAAGAGCCCGGAGTAGACGAAATAAGATCCGATAATAAATTGTTGGCCTTCCTTCCCTGGTATAATAAACGTTGCAAGTTTTATTGCATTCGATATTAATTTCGCGCATACGCAAAATTATTATATACATAATAACGTAATGAGACGAGGAATCGCCTCGATATGAAGCTTTATAAAGTGAAACGTAAAACTTATTGAGTTGTATATTGTATGCATCGTTAATTATCACGCCAGATTTTATTCTTATATTAGAAAGTAAACTCATCTTTTTGGGGAAAATAGTTGTGAGACTAGAATGCAAATATAATTCGGAATATAATTCAATTTTAGTAAGTTCAAACATATACACATTCGACTCTTCGAATTTCAAAAAAGCTATTGCACAGCCTAAACTATTGCAGGGCTTAGAGCTTTTTATGGGGAATAACAAGCTTAGCTTTTATAGTTGCCTATTGTGGATAGGAAGACTTTCTTAATGACATTATCTGGCGTCGCATTGCGTCAATGTGATATTGGCGGATTTTCAAGCACTTTGGTCACAATGATTCTTCATTGAAATAGAGTTGATAGAACTCAAATCTAATTATGCGGTGGAAAGCGTCATAAAAATAGGTTTTATTACGAATAATTACACGTGCGCAAAAATATATACGTTATTTTGAAAATATTCGCCTCTGTAAACTTAGCGGTTGAGTCAGAATTCTATCAAAAAGTTCCAAAATAGATCGCTATAATAGTAATAACTTCACGGTAATGAAATATTGTACTTTGATAATGAATGAAACATTAAGATTAGTGTCATTATTATTATTGAATTAAATATTCAGATAATTAATTAAATAATTGAATATTGTTCCAAGTGTTGTTCTGTTAAGAATAGATTCAAATATGAATATTTCAGAACGATTCTGCTTACTTTGATAAATTCGATTTAATCTGTATGTTAAGATTAGCATGATGAAATACTTTAAGAATTTTATTTTCGACTCAAAATATCAAAAACGTGTGTCAAAAAACTAGATTATGCTTTAAATTTCCTTTTTTTACGGATATTTGTATTTCTAAAACGCTATTCTAACGCTATTCTTAAAGCCGTATCGAAACACTAAATATATTGAGGGTTATTGACACTCGGTTTGATGCTTTGACAGCACTTTATACACAATTCATCATTTTGCTATCAAACCTTTACGATACTGTTACGAAGTAATGATCTATCTTAACAATATTAACTGCGGTATATTGATTTATCAATAACGTAGCGCATGCAATTTTGCTAATAGTACAGCCATTATCGGTTGACTATTACAATGACGGTTGAAAATTATCGTAGTCATTTGCCACGTTCGTAAACCGCGAATATGGGGGGGGGGGGAAGGAGGAAACTCTATTATATTGTTAACTATAAAGCATTTCTACAAAGATATACCACTACAAAGAGAATTTTACTCTCTCCTCCTTGGGAATGTCCCTTTCTTTCTATGATGCTCTCGATAAGAAAAGTTGTAAAAATAGAGATATTAAACACTAAAAATACGTTAGTAGTCGAATATTACAACACTACTTATAATTATGTATAATGTTATCGTGATTTCCTTCTTGTTTTTATTCTCTCGTTACAAAGAAGGAAAGTTTTAAGTATATATATGTATATAATTTGAAAAGTTTTAAATGTATTCGTTCAAATAATTCGTTGCAAAATTTGATAGATTTTATTCTATCGAATAATATATTCCATTTCGTATAAATATCTCATTGCGGTATCATTATATTATAATTAGTTTTATTGATATTAGTTAGAACTGTATTAATAACATCTGGTAGCAAATTACTTTTAAGTATTTTCTTTTAAATTAGTACTTGATTATCCTTGTATTATTTCTTTATAAAAATAGATTAGAACTTTTAAATATTGCTTTATTATTTGCAAATTATGAAATATCTTTTATACATAATCGATTTTTATATGCACAATAGTTTTTGATTATCATTTTAATTCGAAAGTAAATGTAAAAAATGTGACAATTCCTGAATTTTATACTCTCCGATATTCTCTCTTTATTTTTTTAATTCCTTGTATACATGACGGATAAAACGCACAATCGCATCGAGAAAAGCTGTCATCAGCCGCTTTTTTTTTTTTTACAATAGAAAGTTTACACAACGTAATATTATCGGGGAATGTCGTCCGTTGTTCTTTGGGTCGCGCATAGTCATCCAACATACTTCCATTTCCCGCTCGTTATCGTGATGAAAGTAAATTATTTAGCAGTCGCTAATTAATTAGTACCATCAGGGGAACAGCGAATGCTGCTTCATCGCGATATAATTTCCCAGGCCAAGCAGATTCAGCTGCGTGAGATAATTACCTGCGTATTCCCGACGCGCCTTTGTATACATGACGGATAAAACGCACAATCGCATCGAGAAAAGCTGTCATCAGCCGCTTTTTTTTTTACAATAGAAAGTTTACACAACGTAATATCATCGGGGAATGTCGTCCGTTGTTCTTTGGGTCGCGCATAGTCATCCAACATACTTCCATTTCCCGCTCGTTATCGTGATGAAAGTAAATTATTTAGCAGTCGCTAATTAATTAGTACCATCAGGGGAACAGCGAATGCTGCTTCATCGCGATATAATTTCCCAGGCCAAGCAGATTCAGCTGCGTGAGATAATTACCTGCGTATTCCCGACGCGCCTTTGAAACACTTTGCTGTTGCGATCTTTTTTTATCTTTTCCACATTTTTTTTTTTTTTTTTTTTTTTTTTTTTTTTTTTTTTTATTAACTTTTTTTTTTTTTTTTTTTTTTTTTTTTTTTTTTTTTTTTTTTTTTTTTTTTTTTTTTTTTTTTTTTTTTTTTTTTTTTTTTTTTTTTTTTTTTTTTTTTTTTTTTTTTTTTTTTTTTTTTTTTTTTTTTTTTTTTTTTTTTTTTTTTTTTTTTTTTTTTTTTTTTCTTTTTCTTGTCAATCACACCGGCTGGTATCAACATCGATCGCAACTGATGGTGGTGCGCGGTACCAGAGGCACCACAATGCATAGATAAAAGTTGAAAAAAAAAGGATATATAAATTTTTTGTCGCGAGAAAAATGCACAACGCGTCGAAAAACATTATCGAAACATCCATAAACATGCGTAAAAATAACGGCGAAAAGTGTTTTTGCATTTTTCAAGGATATTATAGCAATTAAAAATTTCACCGAGATCAAATACCGCGATAATCCTAATTCGAGTTGAGCTTTTATCGAGAGACACGCAAATAGTATTTTCGTCGTTCGACACGAAATAGAAAATTATAAATGCCACGCCTCGCGCACGCGAAATGATGCACGTATATCATTTCCGACAATCCAGCAATTGCACCTTTTTTTTTGTTTTTTGCATAAAATTGCAAGCTACCAGTATTGTAGTCGAAGCGACAGCGGAGACGATAGATAGCGATTTACAGACGCGACATAAATGCAATAAAGTCTACCTACGTATACACAAGTGAATTTATCGTGTGCTCGGCAACTATTATCTGATCCGCGCGGATAGGCATTATAATACACCCGCGCAGAAATGCGTGCGTATGCAAATCGCGTGTCATTATATTGCCAGTTCTATTTGTAGGGAGACTAGTGTGTATACGAAACTCATCTTGTGTACCGAGTATAGTTCATAGAAATGGAACGTTCACCGGCATTAAAATTGCATTCTCCGCGATCGATGTGTGCCTCTTATACAAATTAGAGATGCTGAAGTGTCGCAAGCTACTCCGATTACCCTTAGCTGACATACGCAATTTTCGGTCGCGCGAGTCGCATGTATCTCCATTCACAATGCAACCGATTGAAAGCATTAAAAAATCGCGTAGTAAAATTTGAAAAAGTAATTTATATTAATGATAATCCTAAAATTAATTTTTATAATTTATAACATTTTATGTCATTTTTAAGACATGTAGCGCTGTAAATTATTATGGATAATGTGATATATGAGCAGTTTTTATAAATTGCTCTATATAGTAAATATATGTATAAATAATTATTTATTACATATTAAATTGTGCAATTTTTGCTGTCTTTTTTTATCTCAAACTGCAATTCATAAACTTCATCCTAATCGAAATCATACAATATTAATGTATAGGAAGAAAAAGTCTAAGTTTTATTCCATAGATAAGAGGAAATCGCATCACTCGTCGTGTGCAGGTAGAGCAGGTAAAACTGAGGAGAAAAATCTTTTATCATTTTATGATTTTTGCAATAATTATTGAGAAATTAATTAAAAAAGATCGGCTAATGCGCGCGACGAGAAAGGATGACCCATCAATATGTGGTTGCTAGAACACGAGAATCCAGCATTATATACCGCTTGTACGTAATCGTTGTCATTTGTAGAGCGCTCCTCCCAAAACTTCGTCGCGCGCCTAACGACCGCATACTTTTGGGTTGTCTCTTCTCGCTGCGTGCTTATACTCGCGCAAATTGTCCGATTTTTTAAAATTAATTTCTCAATAATTATTACGAAACTCACAAAATGCTAAACTTTTCTCTTCGGTATCACCTGCTCTACCTGCACATAACGGGTGATGCAATTGACTCTGGACTGTATGCATATTTTCTATTGCAATATAAATATGCATAAGAAAGTTATAAAAGATGTGTTTTAATTGCAATATTCATCATTTCTCTTTGACATTATTGGCAAAAGATTTTAAAAGTTTGCATGATAATGAACCTTTGTAAGCTCTGTATAAAAATTAATGAGAATAAAAAGTCCAAGCTTTATATTCATAGATCCGTTGAATTGTGATAAGCGTGCGTAAAGTTAAAGTGGTAGATCGATCTACCAAAAGAATTCCTGGTTTTATCTCTTGGACAATCTCCCGATATCATGTCGAACTTTTGCAGCCATGTGTCAAATATAACCAAATTTCTGATAATAAAACCAGCTTCTCTTTCTCTGTTGCAGCGCTGATAAGTCATGTAATTCTACGAAGCTTCGGTGTCGCGAAGATATCTCAATTTCAAGTTTCGTCCAAGGATCTAAATCGCGAGTTTGGTCGCGCGGAGACTGGGTGATGAGCAGCTCGTGGTGCAAGCGGAGGACTGCCGTCGTTGAAAGATGTTTCGCTTCAAGATTCGCATCCACACATGTCAAGTGATACTGCTGACGTCGCTGGTATGGTTCCTGGTCGACGTTATGGTGCTCATGTTCTATTCGGACTGCATCGGAGGGTCCGGATGGAACTGTCCAGATAACAAGCAACAGCAGTCCGCGCTTCAGTCCGAGGAGCCGTCCCAAGTACATCCGAAAATCCCAATCGAGGAGGCGCAAGCCCTGAAACACGAGTACGCAGGCACCAAGAGGCAGTATCCGCAGAGCGCGTTGCATGTATGGCGGTCGGCGAGAGTCATCAAGGAGAGTAAGGGCAATCCCGGCGAGATGGGAGCAGCGGTGCACATCCCGCCGGAGAAAGAGGCCAAGCAGCAGGAGCTGTTCAAGCTGAATCAATTCAATTTAATGGCCAGCGATATGATCTCCTTGAATCGATCCCTGAAGGACATCAGACTCGAGGGTTGTAAGAATAAGAAGTATCCCAAGTATCTTCCGGATACGAGTATCGTGATAGTTTTCCACAACGAGGCGTGGACTACTCTGCTGAGGACAGTCTGGTCCGTAATAAACAGGTCTCCCAGATCGCTGTTGAAAGAAATCATCCTCGTGGACGACGCGAGTGAGCGCGGTACGTTTCTTATCGGATCGCTAAATATAAATATATAACGCGCTTAATGAACATTAATTTTGTAATATACTTATATTGATTTATAATTGTCAATCAGATATTATATGTTTCACACCGAGCAACGGAAGGAAATTTAAATGTCGATATCAAATGAAGAATCTCAAATATATTATTTAAAATTTGAAACTCAAAGTAACGCCGCGGATTAAATTTTACTTTCTAGAACATCTAAAGCAAGACTTGGAGGACTATGTAACCACGCTACCTGTTCCTACATATGTGTATCGTACCGAAAAGAGGTCGGGTCTGATAAGAGCGAGGCTTCTAGGGGCGAAACACGTCAAGGGACAAGTAATCACGTTTCTAGATGCACACTGTGAGTGCACCGAGGGTTGGTTGGAGCCGTTACTCTCAAGAATCGCTAACGATAGGCATACCGTTGTCTGCCCGATCATAGACGTCATCAGCGATGACACTTTCGAATATATCCCAGCCAGTGATATGACGTGGGGTGGTTTCAATTGGAAATTAAACTTTAGATGGTATTGTATCATTATTGTATCTTGAATTCTATTATTAGCATTACGTTAATTTTGATCGAATCAGTTGAATCTCTCGCCTCCTTAAATAAGCGAAGGAAATTTGAGTTGCAAATGTGGAAATCTACATATTTTGCATGCAATGAATAATTAGATTAATACATAGCTATAAAGCTGTGTAAAATACCAAATTTATTGATCGATGTTGATATATTTGTATATAAATTTATTAGATTATGGTGAATTCATAAATCCCCTATTTTTTTAGTTGTTACGTTCGTAAATTCGCCAAGTTTTATTCTAATCTAATTACATCTATATATAACGAGCTAAAATGTAATCAATAGTAGCTTTTCTCTTCCCCTCTCTCTCTCTCTCTCTGTTCTATTCATATATGATTACAACTGTCGAGTTGACGAATTTATTACGATATTCATATTCACCGCGAACACACACATATATATAATATTGTTTAATTAAATTGAATGTAATTAATTTTGAATCAAATTGTATACATCAGTGTGACATGTTACGCATGTATAGTATCGTAATTTTTCAGATTTTAATGCTATCATAACTTTTGCTCAATAAGGTATAGAGTTGCCCAGAGAGAAATGGACAGAAGAAATGGCGACAGAACGGCACCGCTACGAACACCAACTATGGCCGGCGGATTGTTTTCCATTGATAAAGAATACTTCTACGAGTTGGGCGCGTACGACGAAGGCATGGACATCTGGGGCGGCGAAAATCTTGAAATGAGCTTCCGGGTAAGCCTGTTCGAAATACGATAAGAAAGCCTATTGATTTGACCCGAATTATCTACGTAAATTTTATGTAGCGTCCGTGAATCTAAATTGAACAGAATATCATACATAATGAATAAATTAATATATAATCTCAGATTATAATTCATTTTATTCATATATTTATTTGATTAATATACAGGATGTCTGATAATAATCGCCCCATCTGTGATGTGTAGAGCGGGTTAAACCGAGTAAGAAAATCTACCGTTTTGCAATCTTTGCAATAATTAATGAGAGATTAATTAAAAAAGATCGGCCAATTCACGCAAGTATTAGCATGCGGCGAGAAAGGGCGACCTCATTGATATGTAGTTGCTAGGACACTAGGAGAATCCAGTGTTATATACCGCTCGTAACCGTCGTCATCGTCGAGAGCGCTCCTCCCAAAACTTTGTCGTGCGCCTAGCGACCGCATACTTTTGGGTTGTCTCTTCTCGCTGTGCGCTTATACTCGCGCGAATTGGTCGATCTTTTTTAATTAATTTCTCATTAATTATTGCGAAGATCGCAAAACGGTAAAGGACTTTCCTACTTTCCTACTTTAACTCGCCTGTACATTACGGATGGAACGATTATTATCAAACACTCTGTATAATCCAAGTTGTCGATTTTTGGCGCTTTAATAAAATAATTATGTATATTTTCTACGTAAATTAATTTGTAGAAATCTTGTCTTTACGAGAAATGAATTATTTTTAATATTTATTGGTAATAATTTACGTTCAACTTCTGTTATAAATATATTATATGTATAACTGTGTAACATAAAGTGTGTGTATTTAACAAAAAAGGCGAGTTTTAAAGGGTATCTTATAAATTTTCAGTGTATCATTTGTAAAATTGTGAGTACATTATAGGTATGGCAATGTGGTGGAACATTAGAAATCAGCTCGTGCTCTCATGTGGGACATGTATTCCGGGACAAGAGTCCATATACATTCCCTGGCGGTGTCAGCAAGATAGTCCTGCACAATGCGGCCAGGGTGGCCGAGGTCTGGATGGATGAGTGGAGAGATTTTTACTATGCCATGAATCCAGGTTAGATAATCAAGTGTATCGTTTAATTAATTTCTGCAATGTTATTGTTAATTAGAATTGCGCTAAATGATGCCATCGTTGTGTACATCAATATCAGGATCTAAACATGCTGTAACACGAGAATTTTTTTCGTATTTTGCAAAACTATTTAATATACCTTAACACACATCCACTGTAATTTACATCAAAATATTAAAAAAAATCTGTTCTCGAGAATTGTGAAAGGGGGGAGCTTTTCGTCATATTTCGAAATTTCTAGACAGCTGGTGTTCATGTAGCGCTTAGCAACAATGTTATTTGATAAAGCATCTTTTAAAACCGCAATATTATATATCAAGTGAAACTATATCATACATACATTTGACGGGTATCTGATACAAACCGTTTATATACATTGAAATATTACAATTCATTATACAGCTATGTGACTTGCAGTTGTTTTTGAATGCATTGTTTTCTTGTTAACAAGTTGTTTCTCGCCATTTGACTAATAATTAATATAGCAGTCTTGCGTTGAGAGATATATATTTTTATAAAATAGTTTTTAACACATTATAGTTATATATATATATATATATATATATATATACATATACATATACATATACACAAAAATATACTATAAATTAGTTAACCATGTTCTCTATATGTGTTGTGCACATTATGATTTATGTATGTGTGTATTTACTAATATTTCATATATATAACATCAGTAGTTGTATACATTATGTCGCTAATATCTCTAAACTAGAGTTAAAAGAAAGATCTCTAACTGTAAAAATTATCTTCAGTAGAGAAAATTTACGTGATTACCGTCAAAATACTATACTCCGCTCTCACATTTGTCTTTAACCGACTAAGCAATAAGTACTATAATTTCCATAATGTGGAATTAATAGAGATAGACGCTAGCACTAAACATGGACATTTCAGAGATATTTTGTTTCTGTATCTCTCGATACAAATGCTGGTGTAGTCTTAACCACTCATCCATCCAGCCGACTAACCGATCGAGAATTGCGCTTGCTTTTAATCGAATCCTCTTGTCAAGCTACGTTATAGGTATATATAGGAGTCGCAAGAAGAGAGTTGCCAATCCACCAGCCATGAGTCGCAGAATACGATATACATTTACAATACATGTTGTTTTTTCCTTTTTTTAATTCTCTTATCGTGTTACCTATCATTGTGACTGCTAACACACTAACAGAATTGAGTTGGTTAGATATGGATGTGTGGTGGGACATTGGAAATTGCGACATGCTCGCACGTCGGGCACGTATTCCGTAAATCGACCCCGTATACCTTCCCGGGCGGTACCAGCAAGATAGTCAACCACAACAATGCGCGGCTCGCGGAAGTTTGGTTGGACCAATGGAAGTACTTCTATTACAACATTAATCCAGGTAGCACTAACACATCTTGGCGTACTAAAAAAAAGAAATCTGTCGTTAAGAGTATCTCTGTATATTATTCTTATGCATTGGTTGCTTTCCGAGACGGCGCATGCTTGAACGACTCGGAAGATCTGCATGTCTCCTTATTATTTTCTATTATTAATTCTCACACGGTTGCTCGCTATCTCTCTCTATCAGATACCCGTTAACATTTAATTTTGAAACATCATTGTTATGTTCAACTCTACAATGTATATTATTTAATAATGTATCGGATAATATATATAACAGAGGTACAATAGACGAACGAGCCATGTAAATGAATTTAGAGGTGTTACACTTGGAGCAAAATGTAAGTCACGCATGGCATTGAGAGTTTCATATATGATACGGTTTTATGTGATTAGAAACAATATTTCTAAAGTTACTCACAAAACAATTTCGATGAAGCACAATATATCTGTCTCTCTCTGCACGCTATATTTTACACATGTACAAAACAGTTATTGCATATATAGATCAATGCTACTTTATAAACCTCTTTACACTTTTCAGATCCCCAGAACAAAACGCTGTATAATTGCACAATTATTTTTTTAGGAGCATTAATATGTATCATATAATATCACGACAAATATCTTTATTTTAGCACAAAATTCTGCGACAAATCTTGTTTTCGATACGAATTTATCATACGTGTATAATATGTAAAGATATGTGTGAATAATCTTCTTCCACTTTACAATGATAAGGTTATTATGGTATTACAGAAAATCTCAATTTTTTTGTAGGAGCGCGTAACGTCGATGTCGGCGATGTCTCCGAACGGGTAAAACTCAGAGAACGATTAAAGTGTAAGAGCTTCAGATGGTATTTGGAGAACATATATCCGGAATCGCCAATGCCGCTAGATTATTACTATCTCGGCGACGTGAAAAATGTTGAAACGCAAACTTGTTTGGATACTATGGGTAGAAGGACTGGAGAGAATGTCGGAATTAGTTATTGTCATGGATTAGGTGGTAATCAGGTTTGTATTTTGTCTTTGATGAACAGAAATATTTCGAACATTATACTGGAAATCAAATCATTATTTCTATTTAGAATATTATCTCTAATGAAAACTGTGTTACTCAGGTATTTGCCTATACTAAGCGGCAACAGATAATGTCCGACGATATGTGCCTTGATGCAGCTAGTCCACAAGGTCCTGTGAAGATTGTGAGATGTCATGGCATGAGTGGTAATCAAGCATGGGTTTACAATGATGAGGTAAAAAACAGTGAAAACACGTACGAAAGAGAAAGATACCTGAAACTATTAATTTCGATGAATTAGTAATATTGTTGCTGACAAATTTCGTTTCTTTCACAGACCAAAATGATTAGACATACAAATACAGGTTATTGCTTATCGAAACCTCATTCGGGCGACGCGTCGCAACCCGTCTTGACGCAGTGCGATGTCAATAATATTGGCCAAAAATGGATCATGCGTAGCAAATTCAAATGGCAAGCCAGCTAATACGAATCGACTCTAAACGCCAGTTTTATACGCAATATTTGTTAATATATCTAATAAATGATAACCGAGAAGATGTGGACTCAGCGCGAAGAACCTTGCGCGCGTAGAACAAAGTATTACAACAAGTGGCTGAAGAGACAAGTTCAGTATCATGCCTAATCATGATTTAAATGTGTGCATTAAATGGAATTGACAGTGCGCGTGGAATCGAATCGCATCGTAAGCGAGATCGTAGTTAATTGATTAAATTCTATAGGATCCATTCGCTATTGATAGAATAGTACCGAGAATTTACTGCCATTCTTTGTGTATGGCACAGTCCTTAAGAGGTACGGCTTGTTTAATGCACATAAGAGTGACAGGGATGAACTTCTTTGACCGCGTGTAGACATGAGTGTGGACTAAACGATGAACAAAGTGAATTCTTTTTCTTCTTTCCTGACTAAGAAAAGCAGTAGAGAAGAAAGCATATCAGATGACACTGTTATAACTAAAATAATTGTTAATACAGAAGAGAGACATATTTGATAATTTCGGATGAGTGCAATGATGGATGATTGATTGACCATTAGATCAGTGCGCAATAATAAAATGTGAATATCCTAGAAATGCATCGCGAAATAATGACGGAATGAATGCTCGAATGCTAGTGAAATCGATGTGATTACGCTACCGATAATAATATAGAAGTTATTATTGTACAATCCATTTAATAACTAGGAAAGAGCACTGGATCTTTTTATATTCTAATAGTTCCTCCTCGTTGCATCTCGTTCGTATAATTTAATTGTTACGCGTCGTTTCACGTAAAGAATGTACTTATCCAGATTTCACAACAATGTATAGAGAATCCTTCCATCAGGTTTTAGTTAAATGCATGCGATTATTGATTGTCATTCATTACAGAGACATAATGCAATCTTTCAATGTTTTTTTAGAGTGTCTTCCCTAATTAACGATAACAAGCGAATATTTTCCCGGGACATTAACAGACATAGCGCACATTTACGAATTATTTATTAATTATTTCCCTAGATGATTTTTATCACGAAATTTACCGCGAAAATAGATCGCAATGAAAAATTACGCTTCAAAGTAAATAATTTTTATAGACACTTGTATTTCATGCAGAAACTAATTCAACCAGATCACGTTGTTTCAAATCCTAGTATTTTCCTCTTTAATATCATGTTTTGTGATAAAATGTCTTTTTTATCTTTCCCACAATTATGAAAATTACATTTTAGCTTAATGTAAAAAATTCCTAAATTTATAATTCTTCAGGAAAAGTATTTATAAATTTGCATTCTTGTGAAATAACTTCCAATACGATTTTAAAAGATCTTCCTTTGTAACTGCGATTGAATGATAAATATACTCATTATTCTTATGTAATCCAAAAGAATGTTATGGTGATGGTGCAACGTTAATAGCTTGACATTTGTCTTTTCTAAGACTGTGGTATTTATTTTTGTATAAAACACAAATTGAGATATGTTAAAATAAGTGATGTTATAGTTCACTTTATATAAATGATCTATAAAATATCCGTTCGTGATCGAGAAAAATGGTAGTCGATAGTACCTTCTTGCAAATACGTCATTCCTTAAAGGCTAGTTGATTTCGCTTTACGAAAAATGCTACTATTAATGAATAAAATCGCTAATGAACAATTTCCATTTTAATCATTTGCTCAATGAATATAACCGATGTCTCTGGCTTCACAGTTCAACTAATTATGTGAAATTTCGATTATTATAATAGTATGAACTGTGTAAGCATAATCTTTTGAAGACAATAAAATTACTTGTATATTCTATTGAGTTAAATAATATAAATTCAACTAATTTTCGATTATTATAATAGTATGAACTGTGTAAGCATAATCTTTTGAAGACAATAAAATTACTTGTATATTCTATTGAGTTAATTGAGTTAAAT
>NW_021853485.1:1845964-1849187 GCF_003651465.1 Formica exsecta
TATATATTATGATATTAGTATGATTTATAAAACATTTTTAAAATAGATAAAATTTGTAAAAATGAATGCATACATTAATATTTAAATCCAACGTTTGTTTCTTTTTTTAGAATGTAACTATAAGATTGACTAAAAAAAGAGAAATATGTTCTTAAAACTAATTTGTTTATAATTGTTAAAATGGTACCATATAAGTATTCTATAAAATTTTATAGCATAAGCATATAATGATTGATATAATATCTTGTTAGAATAAATAATTAATTTCGTTATATATGTGAAAAAATCGTTGATATCATTATTTCAATACTTATAATTCCCACACTAAATGCAATAATTTATCATATATTTACTACCATATACTCATGTTTAAAATCATTTCTTAGAATTTGTTAAAAAACGAGTTTTTTTGTATTATTAAACAATTTCTGTTCCATAAACAATGAATTAATAAAAAATACAATAAAAAAATAACTTGTTTTTATGTGTTCAGCCAGCATAAGCCTAATATAAAAAAGCTAAGAGCTGTCACTTTAATGAAATATAATGTAAATTTGTCATTGCATAAGTACACACGAATCAATTAAGAATAACCGGTTTGCATTAAATAAAACAAATTCACAATAAATATTGACAAAAAGATATTTATTACATATGTTTATTGTTCCTTAACTTCACGTAATCGGCGCACTGCTGATCTTACTGAAGCGGCAGCAGTTGTGGAATATACCCATGCACCACCAGCAACTGTCCTCTTACATCGTTTGCACGACCAAATTCCTACAACGCTGCGTTTCATTGCCTCCTATCAAAAGCAAAACAATATAGCTCAATTTTTCTATACTCTACTTATTGTAAATCATCAGATAATATTATAAATATAAATGATCCATGATGTATTTATAAAATAAAATACATTTCTTAGAAAGATCTTAATTTTAAAAGATATCACACAAAGATGATTTAAAATTTTATCTTTTTCCAGACACTTTATAGCATTAATTTTTAAAGCATAAAAATTACTTACTTTGCCGCAAAAAGAGCAAGTGTACTTGCTGTGTTGTGTGATTTCCATTTTTTTCACCATTTTTCTAAGGGAGGCACCGTAGCGGGTGCCATATTTACCGGTGATTCCGACCTTCTTCGTGCGTTTGGCCTATTAAAAAATTCAAACAATTGTAAAATATCTGCTATACATAACTTTGATAATATTCAAGCTCGATGCAAGATTGCCTCCAAAACATAACCCCACTATTTAGGTTACATCTTCTACAGTCACGCGGAGCTGACACTCTTCGATAAAATATATACGTTAAAAGTTTCTCGAAAGCAATCACTTCTGTTCGGCAATCAATTTCGTGCATATTTCGACAAGATTTGATATACAAAATTTGATGAAAAATATCTTACCATTTTGAATAGATGTAGAACACTTTTGCAAAGAACCGGAAAAAGGTAGAGAGCGATGGAAAGTTGGAGAGGCTCGAGTGTCAACGCCGGAAGTTTGCCGAAAGGAAATGAATCGCAACATCGTCGAATTCAAATGAACGCGGGAAAAGCTTAACAACTCTTGAGATTAATTAATAGAAAATCTTTCAATTAAATATCAGACGTGGAAATTCTAAACGATGTTTCGTCCATTTAATACGGATCCCCCACATTATTTTCTAAAAACACAATATCTCTCTTTCTCTCGCCAGTATATATCTAACCCGACTATTAAAAATATAATTAAAGCATATATATTGCGCAACAAAATGAAATACGTAATAAAATTCTTGTATATAATATAATCTCCTTTTAATAAATATTGGTACAAAAATATTTTTGGCGAATAAATTACATAAATTATTTTTTATTATACATATGTATATCATGTATAAAAATCATGTAATAGTTTTTAAAGAAAGGAGCTTAATTTTTTTTAAGGCATATTAGAATAAAAGATTAAGTGAGAGATTATACATTTTATATCAAATTATAGAGACGGGTGTTTGCAAACATGGGAAAAAAAATATTTCTCGTTAATTTAATTTCATTCAAACTGGTGCTATAATCAACAACATAAATTATCGATAAAATTGTCTAACACAGGAACGTATACATAAAAATATTATAAGCGTAAATTTTTAATTAATAAAAAATTGTCGATATCTCTCTGAAAATTTTGACATATGTAATATTTATCTTTACTCAATTTATTTCTAAAAAATTATTTCTTTTTATCATTTAAAAATACTATTGTAAACATATTACGTCGCAGCATAAGAAAAGTGTGTTATTCATCCCTGGGGTGCGGCAATAGAGAGAGAGAGAACCGGCCCCCTGCCCTCTGAATGACGTAGAGACCAGGCAGGCAAGCAGCGGAGAACCCGGACTTGGGCCGGCCCGTCTTTCGCTCGTTAAACTCAGTGTGTTACGCGTCAACGTGTAAGCTAGTGTAATCGGCTAATAACGTCAGGAGCGACCGGTTGTTGGTGGTCTACAGAGTTGTCCGTGGTGTTCCCGTACTTCCGTACGTCCGGTCGCTAATCGGATCGGAGCGCAGCGAGAGAGTGTACGTCGTCGTGTCCCAGGCAGCCAGCCAGCCAGCCGGTGGTACATCCAACGATGGTGGTCAAAATCTACATATCGGGTATCAGCGGCAATAAGGAAGTGAGTATCGGCTCTCGGCGATGACGATCGCGCGATACTCGATGTCGGGATGCTGCGACGCTTTCATCCTGACCTGACCTGACATCGCGCGCGCTAGATCGTCATCGTCGTCGCTGTATCAAGTTACAGTATCAACGACACGCTCTCGCGGCTTCGGAGCGCGTAATGATCGGGGTGACTGTCATTTGGGATACGATATGCGCGTGTATTACGCTTTTTTTATCGGTTCCATTGGTCGCGTTCCTCGACAATGGACGCATACGGTGGTCATGTAAACTTTATTAACAGCTGATCACATCACGAGCCTCGTCGGGGTACGTTTATTTCAATAAAGTCGGAGCAGCGACGGAGTCGAATTTGTTATGTACATTTTAGTTTGACAGTGCTAACAAAATGTTACATTATAGGACAAAATGTTACATTATAGGACAAAATGAATCCGCGTGAATCATGTTTTTTAATTTTTAAATATGTTGCAAGTATTTGTTGATAATGTTAATTATTATCATTGTGATAGTTATTATTGTTGATCAAAAATGAATATTTTGCAATAATTTATATATATATA
>NW_021853485.1:1849267-1878439 GCF_003651465.1 Formica exsecta
TATATATATACATACTATTTTTTAAATTTTATAATTATGAAAATACAATGTAAAAAAATTAAAACAGCTGATTCTATCTTATTACAAAATTGTGTGATATTTAACATTAATTTTTATTTAATATTTATCATTTCTGAATAAATTATGTATATAGATGTAGGTTGCATGTCATATTTACAATTGATTCTAATAAATTCAAGTAGTTGCATGTTTGTGTATTATAAACTAGTGAAAGTCTAAAGTTTTGAATCATGTAATAAATACGTTACAGGTGAAGAAAAGACAACAACGTGTGACGATGATTCTAGATAGTAAACATGTGGAATATGAGATTATTGATATAACAGAGCCGGGCAAGGAATTAGACAAAGAATTCATGCAAGCTAATAGTAATGCAAGAACCAACAAGTATCCATTGCCACCGCAAATATTTAATGAAGATGATTATTGTGGAGTAATTGCCTTTTCTCTTTTTATACTGTTTATAATTTAATCTTGTTATTTTCAAATAATGCATATTAATTCTACAAGTATGTTGTATACATGCAACACAAGAGCAAAGATAATTATCTAAATGAAATATCACATTTCTAATGCAATACATTTAAGCAATTAAATTTTGCAGGATTATGAAGACTTTGATTTAGCAAACGAATTGGATGAATTGGAAAAGTTTTTGAAAGTAACGCCAGCAATCAGTACTGCAGAAATCACTCTTGATTCAAAATCTCAGAGTGATGGAATTCAAGAGAATGGAAATACTTCAAGTCGAGAGGTAATACTATTCCCTTTGTTAACTTAAAAGAGTTTTGTTATTTTATAATTTGTTTTTCATTTATATACATCACAAAGAAAAGTATATATATACTTTTCTTTATGAGAGAAAAAATTCAGAACTGCCAAACTATAGATTGCCAAACAATAAATACATGACTAATTGCTATTTCCAGCATATAAATAGAAAGCATAAAAGAATAGTTTGTTAACATGTATATGTTGTACATGTGTCAAACAATAAATACATGCCTAACTGCTATTTCTAGCAATGTATTTAATGTTTGACACGTGTACAATACATACATGTTGAGAAACTATTTTTTTATACTTACTATATATATATATTAAAAGGAACTAACATGATGGTATATATACATTAATAGATGCTATATCTTGTAATTTTGTAACAATAAAGCACTATTAGCTGTATAATTATTTTAATTTATCACACACGTACACATGAGAGAAGACTTTCTCTCATCTATTTCTCTTTCCTTCACTAGGTTTATGACTTTGCTACTAAATTTATATTATAGTTTCTATCTAACATATCTGTTTCTTTCAGCCTTCTGCGGACAAAGAAGCAGATATAGTACTCTCCGACAGGTAACTGAGAATATACATATTATTATAATGTAAAAATATATTAAACATTAGTAAAATTTATAATATTATCTTCTTTAGTTTACCAGAAAGAACAACTTTAAACAGCGAGAATAAAGCCTTAGATGACTCTAAACCGACTGAAGTAGATAGCGCGACAAAAATTATTACTAGTGACGAAGGTGAACATGCCGAAGATAATGGAGATAAAAATGAAGAAAAATCCGACGACCAAGAGAAAGAGGAATAGATATGAGAGATATACCCACATGTAAAATTGGGATATATTTCATACATCCTTCCTTTTCCACCCACAAGCGTATTTTGCAAAGCTACGTTTATTACATTACTAAGGCTGAATGAAGGTACTGCCAAGATAATATTCTGTATTGGAAAGTCTGCTGAATGAACAGTACAAGTGACACGCATAGAGAACATACTTTTATAGAATATACTTTGTATTTTAGATCAAACGCGTCTTCACACACCAATGTCTGTTTTTCAACAGGTTTGATTAGGTGATATCAGACAATTCCTTCATATTGCTATCTTTATACACATCTTCACCTTTATTGTTTATTATTTTGCATTGTTTCACACTGCACTACAATATATTGCAGCACTTTCGACAATGAAATTAAAATATATATTTTTCTTTTACCTTTTTGTTTTCCATTAAGTATGCAACTTTTCGATTATTATGTTGGAGTGTGCAAACAAAAAAAAAAAATATATATATATATAGGATATAGCAACAGATGCATATACACAATACACATACAATATCATTTGAGATATATGAGGATAAATATATAGATATATTTCTATTATAAATCGGATTTTTTTAGGTCTGAAAATTTAATTGAACGTTACATATGAGAAAATTTTGATATTTATATTATACATTTAAAAAAAGTCTCAAATATGTACAGTATTAAAGATAATTTTGACTTGTTATTTGAATATTTCATTGCATTAAGATATATAAAAACAGTGTTTCCAAATATGTTGTAAAAAGTCATTGATTTTTCTTCAACTTATTATATAATACATGCGTATTAAAGAGAATTATATAGTTTTTAGAAAAAAAAAGAACAAAAGAGAAGAGATTTCTAGATTTTTATAGCTCAATTATAAATATCTATTTTTATTGTATAAACTTTTATTCGTATTTCTACTTATATATATATATGACAGAATATACTAGTACATATGATTCATGCTGGTATGACATAATTTCATCGATATCTGTGCATATGACTCACATTTACTACTTAACATAATCTATCAAAATCTTTGATTTTAATCGATCGTGATTATAAGTTTTTTATATTTAAGAAGAGTTCTACTTTAAAACACAAAAAAATTGAAGATTTGAGATGTTGATAAGTTATTGTAATATATATAATATATAAAAATTCACAAAAGAGAAAAACTTCTTACAACTGCTACTATTGGGACAAAACACAATAAATTCCTAATAATAGGAGGGGAATCTTTTATTTATTTGACAAATGATAGTTTTAATGTTTCCAAAATAGTCTGTTCTAAAATAGTATTAATGATAATAGCGGCAGTTGTAGCAATTGAGAGGCCTATATAAATTATTTCTCTTATTGCTTTAACGACACATATTATCTTTTTGTACTAGACAAGATTAATATCTTGTGTAAATCTTTTATTGCTTATATATCGTTCAAATACCATTGTCATAAAAAATTCAGCTTTATGCAGCATTTGCTATAACAAACTGCTTTGTTATGAATAAATGAAATAAAACATTATTTTTGTTATTATAATTCTATTCTTCAACACAGTGCATTAAATTTATGATTGATATATATAATTTATTGCAATCAAAGGAGGAAAATAACGACAAAGCTTTATTTCTTTTTAAAAATATGTCTTTCTTATTACAAAGATGGGGAAGCGGTAACAATAAAGATTCAATATATTAATGTTAAAATAAATTTTAACATTGCATTAGAGAGAGATATATATATATAATCATTAGATGTAACCATATTTACAAAGATAATATTCATTATACATTATATGTGTATATATATATGGATCACAACGATCATTGTTACATACATACAAGAATTTATTAATAAATATAACAATTCAAGCTTAAAATTCCATTTATATATATATCCTTAAAAAATCTATTTCTAATCATATATCACAAAACAATAAAAATATTATATTATCTAAATAGAGTATATTTTTGGGAATTTGATTAATTCTATTTTTCATTGTCAAACATGGTAAGTACATAAATATAATATTCAAATATATGCATGTTATTTTATAACAAGCCTATATTGATTTTTTTTAAGCAGTATAAAAACATACACAAAATATATATTTTTTCTTGACATAAAATATCTAAAAATATTTTGTACACCTTCTCGAATTAAAATTAATACCTATATAGTCAGAGATTTATCTATAAAATTTATAACGTACAATATATTTTTTTTTTATTTCATAGAATGATTAAAAATTTACTAATTTTGATTAATTCAATTAAGATTCTCTCAATAATACTATATAAATATAATTCCTCAATTATCTTTCTCTTGTATATTTGGTGTCTCCACTATGACACGAGTACAGCCTGAAAACAATAATTGTTTTTTTTTTATAATATATATTTGGCATATATAAAAGTGTTTATATTTAAAGAGAATTCTTTATAATAAGAAAATTTGACAATATTTGATTACACAAAAATCTTTATAAATTATGTTTTTATTACTAATAAAATATATAATATATCATTCATTATATGTATATTATTTATAATAACAGTATTTATATATATTTTAAACATCTGGAGAGAAAAATTCAGGATATTTTAGATATACTAAGAAATTATTCATAAATGAATATTTTGATGAATTTAAAGATACATTTTTTGTGACAATTTTTACTACTAGTAATAAAACTAAAATAAATTTAATGATTGATTGAAATTGATTAAAATTGGAAAAACTTATACAACAAAAATTTTACGATTTACATAATTAATATTAATAATGCAGAATCATATTATTTAATTGTAATTAAGTTGCATTATTATAATGATAATGGAAATATGATAAAACATGAGTTAGACTAGATATGTAAGCTCTTTTTTGTCTAAAAATTATTATATTTAAAAATATAAAAAAAATAAATAAATAAAATAAAACGTAGATTATTTTCATAAAATTACGTTTATTTTACTTATATTATTTGATATATTAAGTAATTAATAATTAATGTCATTAATGTCATTTGCCGCTTTCTCCGCGTTATATACATATATATATATATATATATATATATAGCTGTATTTATCAATATTGATACAATATATTTATTAAATAAATTTATTGTTGATACGTAAAAGATGGTAAACAATGTAAATAAACTTATAATTTAAATAGTATGGATATAATACGTCTCACATCTCCAATAACAGAAGTTTACGTTACATGAATTGTTGGTCTTACTAGGATATTGCTGTAATTATGGAATGCAGCTTTTTCATAGGCACGTTATAAGGCAAATAGTTTAATAAGAGAGAATGCTCTATAGGCAATCTAGATTTTTTAAAGAATAAATTCTTTTTTGAACATGTTTTTTTGACTAAAGATATTTTTTTTCTTTAAAACATTGCAACTGAGATTTTTTAGCTGTTAAATAAACATGTAATAATTATTACTTATATATATTGAAAATAATATCAAATATATTTATTTATATTACTTTTTAAAACTTGCATGTAAAAGCTGCATAGCCCATTCAATGGGCGTACCTATGTGTTTTTTTATTGATATCAAAGATTTATAAAGATTTAGATGCTTTTTTCTTCCAATTTTCAGTTATTGAGTTATAAATTGTATTTTGACTTCATAAACTGTATCCTACATATTGTATACAGAATAGTTTTTAATGTATATGTACTGTTGTACATATACCATTCTTTGCTCTTAACTGACATTAACAATTAAGACTATCTCTCCCTAATCGCATCAAAATACTTATATGGCATCAAGTAAATAAATAAATTACATAATGCATTATACTATTTAATTCTCTTCACATCAAACATTTTAAAATGTACTATATTTTATGTATATTAAACTATTGTAAATAACATTTGTACCCCTTTCGACTAAAATGTACTAAGAAGAATATGTATATAATTATAAGTATCAATGTATACGATTAACATGTAAATATTCGATTAAAAATTACGTATAAAATGCAACAATCAAGAATGAATCAAAATTATTCAATTTTTATAAATTATTGATAGCATTTCAGATCACAAACTTCTTTATCTCTTTTCACATGTATGCAGTGTGTTTCTTTTTATAAGTTTCAAAAACATACAAAAGTATAATTATTAAATTATTATAACATTGCATCTTCAGGATTGTTTTAATGCATTCTAACACATTTCAATGTATTTTATCACATTTCATATTATGCTTTTCTGTAAACATTTATATTTATATTATCTAAACAGATTAATTTCTCACAAGATCTCTGTAAGATATATGTAGTAAAAATAATACATACAATGTATTATTTCAAGATATTATGTAACACACATATAATGAGGTATTTATTTTTTCGACAACAATTAAGTCAAATCATAAGAAATAAATTTTAAATATTATTTTAATTAAACTATACTTTAAAAAACAAGTATTCAATTAATATATGCACGTACTGTTAAATTCAACAAAATTATATTATGTGAGTTAAAATTCATTAATATTGTGGATATTAATTTTATTCCATATGAAATTTATATGCTAATACGCATACAAATGTAGTGTAATAAAACCAGATCTGATAACAAAAAAAAGCTGTAACAGATTTTTAGATTCTTTTCTTTCTATATACTTATATACAAATATTGCACACATATCGTATATTATGCATATAGAAAACCTAATATTATTCATTTACAGTACTTACAAATTTAATGTCAGTTAAGATCCTTGTTTCTTCAAATTCAGTCAAACAATTTTTTATGAAACAACAAAAAATAAAACAATTTTGAAAATAATTATTTATTATGTTTGCATGCTTTTAATTATTTATCTATCAAATTGTTTTTACTTTTTAGTAGGACGGTGATTCCATGAATTTATATTTAAGAAATGCGTATATACGTATGTATGTGTTTGTATATATATGCAATATCTGAACTGGTATTATTGCATATGATACTCAGTTTATCAAGCGAGATAATTTATGCAAATATTTTGTATGAAGAGTATGGCACATATAAAATTCATAATATTTCTATAATGTCTACTACAAAACGCAAAGAGATTAGAAAAATTTGACAAAAAATTGTTGTCTGATAAAAGAGATATCATTGTAAAAATATCAGTTATTTCATTTCGGTATTTTCAATCGATTCTAAGTACATTTAAAACAAATGTATTACTTACAGTCTTATTGTAAATAGAGAAAATCAAGAGAATGTTTACAGCTAATACCTAAAATCACTCAAAATAAATATATAATTTCATATGAAACATATATACTAATAATACATAATCTTAGATATATATACTATTTTGAATTATAATAATCAAAAATAACAACTGAATTATAATAAATAAATAAAAATAAATTTGTTTTTGAAGAAAAATAGATAAAGCGTAAATTTTAAAAATTGTACAAAAATTGTTTCTAGGTAAATTTTTAAATATATATTTAGAAATCGCAGAAAAAGAGAATGCCTTTTTTAAATGTATTGTATATCACTGTTAAATATCAAATGATTTTAACTATTAATTAGCTTGATAGAGGATTCAGAATTTAGTATAATTTTTGTAGCATGCAATCATTCTTAATTGATTTTCTCTCGATTTTATTATGCATTATATTTCTTTTAGCGTATTATGCAGTAGTGAAATATAATTAATCCGTACCAAAGTATTTTTGTCCAAAATGATTTGGTGCAACAGTATGGATCTCTGAAGTTAAAATCTTCATCTATAAAAAAAAAAAGATAATTTATTAAAGCAAATATATATATTATCAAACCTAAAGGTTTAAATTACACATTATTATAATGCAAATGAAAATATATGATGACAGTTACCTTAGGAAAGGCAGTGACTAGAGATTTGGCTGCGATTGGTGTACAAAACAAATTTGACAGGATAATATTTTCTTCGAGCACATTATGCTCTTTCAGTACAGCTATAGCTTTTATGACAGTATTTCCTGTACCTATATATGCATAATAAATATATTATATAAATGTTTTAATCCAGAATGCTGCGTATATATTTGGTTATTACAATATAAAAATTTTTTGAGACTCACTCATTATTGGATACATCAATAAAACCTTTCTTTCGGATATATCATCTGGGAATTTAGCATAGACTACTTTAGCTTCGTGTGTGTCTGCATCACTTTCTACCAATATCTTACCAATTCTGATACTACGACAACAATCTCTTAGACCCTATAAAAAACATTTATTCCATGATAGTTTAGCAGTTTTTTTTTTATCCATATACAGATATCTTTTAGATATAATATACGTATAATATGTTTAGTATTAATTATATAATACCTGTTCCATAGCCTCTCCACTTCTTACTATAGATACACCACAATTTCCCTTCTGATATTTTAAACCTTTATATTTGGCACCAGTTGGAGTTGTTACCACACATTTTGTAAAAGGCAATTGGTTCAAACTCTCTTCGATAACAAGTCTGATCTAAAATATTCAGGAAAAATTACAATATAATATTTTCTTCATAAAATAAGCATAGATCTATCAAAGAATAACCATTTAGAACAATCAATATACTTTGTTTTTTGACAGCTTAAATAATTACTGGTTTAAACTCTAGATGATTTCTTTTAAATTTTGTATAGTACAATGTTCAAAAAAAGATTTCAGAACAATGTATTATATCACACACGTAATATTATAATTCTAATTAGAGTCTAAATAAAGTGGATGCTTTTGGCAATATGTACAATATCATAAAATCAAACATGTCTTACCAAACGATCGGCATAAAACTTGAAATCGCTCCTTGTGGTATTCCTATAAAATGAGATCCATTAATAAGCAACTGGCTACCGTTTCTAATAATCTACAGAGAGAATCTAGCATTTAATTATATGTACATATCCAATTAAAATATATACATGATTATTTAATTAAATTTGACAAGTATCTACAATGTGCTTTTCTGGTAACGAGAAACTGCAAAAGAAAAATGAAAAATAAAATTTATACATATTTACTTCCGACTATGATTTAATATATATATATATATATATATATTTGTCAATGAAAAGATACAGCGACAGTGTTACTTACCTATCCCGCAAAATGGTTTGCAACTCTTTCACCTGGTTGTTGCAGGGTAGAATCTTCAGATTTGTCCCATATTCCTCGATTTCGTGACTATCGTTGAACAATTTCGTTGCGGTGTCCGCGCTTCCCATGACGGTCGCGTTACACCACGTGTCACCGTGAGGGTACCGGTAAAATGAATAATAATGCGCACAGCAGGTTACAGTGCATACACGGTTACAAGTAAGCCGAAAGCAAGAATGAAAGGCAATGAAAGATCTCACAGACACATCATAGATTTGTATAGTATTTCATAAATATATGTATGGAGAAATATCAACCAATCACAATGTGTCTAATACAAAGATTACTGCATAAGAATATTAAACATGTGATTGGTCGATCCTTTATTACATACTTATGTGTGTTTGTCACAAAATTAATTGAGATACTTTTCTACTCGACTACCTCGCATTCTGTCCGAGATATAGCCGTTGATAAAATTTTTTTATATTATATTTTATACACACAAATATATTACACGCATATATTTCATATTACATATATTTCTAACAGCTGATAGAAGTTTGTGTGGTTCGCAGGCAATTCTGCCGCGGTTGGCAGCCCTTCTTCTACAATCGACATGCATACTTCGAGAATCGCAATATCGTCTCGAATCGCGGCCATTGTGAAACGCGCCGCGACGGTGATTCGAATCGCTCCGTGTTCCTCGCGATCGTTATCATTCAAAAGTGAATCTCGCGCGTGAAAAGTCGCGACGTCGCGTGTCAGACGTCGTTCGTCACGACGGATTAAACGCGTACGATCATCGGTAATGTGTTGCATCGCGATTTCGGTGTCGACGTGTGTCCGTTTTGGTGTGCCCAGGATTCTCTTCCCGCCATTATCATCTCGCCGAGATGCAACGAGAAAATACAAATTTTGATGCACGATGGTCATCGATATATGTACGTATAAATAATTTTATAATTAATTCCGCGTCGATATTACTTGCATCTGCGTTATTATTATTACGAATATTTTCGAATCGCCGTTCTCGAATTTTTATATATTTTTTTGCTTCTCTCTCTCTCTCTCTCTCTCTAATGCGATATGTAAATATTTCTATCTCTCTCATACCTATGTCTGAATTAATCAGGATAAAAGAGAAACATAAGAAATATAAAAGGGAGAAAATCTTTAGAAATCATATCGATCTCTCCGTGCGAGAGCGAATAAGCACGAGAATACATTTTGTGTAAAAAGTTTTTCTTTTATTTCGCATTGATACTTTTCGGTGTGTGTGTTGCATGTATGTATAAAACTACTTTCTAATCGTATGTTTTCTGTATGAGTAGTTATATATTTCTCTATGTCGACAACGAAATATTTTCAGCGTATATCGGGGGGCGTCTTCCTGTCTTTTTCCTTTGCGGGTCAACTAGGTCAATAGCGTCTAAAATTGTTTTTTTTTATTCCGAACACGTTTTTTCACATAATCGCGGAATTGAGATCAATCTCGCGCGCGCGTATTTACCGTATATATGTATAATTTATATTATACGTATACGAACGCGCGCGCGCTCGGCCCTGTTGATTGGTTTTTACAATATTTTACAATAAAAAAGAAAAGAAAAAAAATTCACAATTTTCACATAAGAACTACTGAACTAGTTGATAGTGGATGGATAAAACTCTGTCGATATTTTTCATTTCCTATATAACATTTCTTGCGCTGTATATTTAATAATATATATATCAATAAGAAATACTATTGACGAGTATCCGCAATATTATCTCTAAAAAGGATACGGTCTGTTTAATATTACACTGCTGTTTGGCCCTTACGTCCGGTGTTTTTCTCGTTATACTTACAACCCTCCCTCTCTCTCTCTCTTTCTTACAACTGTATATATATTTATATATATATATATATATTCATATAATTGTCATTGCAGTCTGTCGTATAAAAACTTTAGTTTTCCAGTTAATAATTATTCAAATATGTCGAGTAATATGTGTATCATAAATAGTTGCGAATGTTGCTATTATTTCTGAATCATAATTTTAATGTAAATCTCATTCATAAACGTTTACTAAATTTTGATTAGTAGTGCAGATTTATAGAAATTTACTTTCTGTTTTCAAGGATTCAGAATATAAAATAAAACTCAGAAACATTATAACATTTTTGATGCAATTATTTAAGTACTATTATTATTTATTAATTATGGTTTAGAATTCTTATAGAGAAAACGCTCAAACATAAGTGTAATAATTTCATACTCGTAATATAGTGTGAAAAATTTCGTATACATTTTAACATAAAACTAGTCCGACGAAAAATTTGTGGAAGATTTTTTATTGACACGTACATGAATATTTTACATTTGTATTATATATATATATATATATATACATATATGTATACAACCAGTGTATATATAAATTTCAAATCATATTCTTTCTCAAATATCAGTATTGATTGATAGCCTGTATCATATATTCGAGAATATTATCTCATAACAATAAAATAATAATTTGCATGATTGGCAAATATATTAGTTTTCTAAAAATTTTGTTTTTTACGATTATAAAATAAACATTCTTCTTTACTGGTACTAGTATAAAATTTGGGTAAATTCTTAATAAAAGTTTGTCATATTGAAAGAAATAAAAACCAATATTTTTTTATAATTATATTATAAATAATCATGCAAAACGATATATAATATAAATATATATATATATAGATAGATATAAAGATGTATATATAACATATAATCTGATTTGCTATTTTCATTCTTTGATAACTCTCAATAATAATAAAATTTTTCTACACAAATAAAACGGAACAGCAATATTAGCCAATCTCTTTCTTAAAAAATAAAAAAAAACAAAAAATAAAAAGAAAACATTTACAGAAAAGATAGCAGCTATATGTATTCGCGCTTGACATCACCTCTTGCAAATTTCTCTGATACTTATACCAATTGGTTTTGTTTTTCTTTTGGCAAGCTGTTAAAATATATAAAGAGAATAAAAAATGTATTTTGTGTGATCGATAAGAACCATGTACTCCATGGACGATATATATGTGTATGTATATATATATATACAGATTGGGCCCAAACGTTCCGGCCAGACTTTCAGATTTTATAGGAAATTTAATTCTGAACAAAAAGTTTCCTATAAACATGGGTCGAAAAATGCTTCCTTAAAGAGTTAGCGCCCAGAAACCTGTGAAATTACGGTTATTTTATACATTTTTACAAATATCAGGGAAACCTTTTGTTTAGAATTAAATTTCCTATAAAATCTCAAAGTCTGGCCGGAACGTTTGGGCCCATCCTGTATGTATATATATATATATATATATATATACACACTAAATTTATGAACTAATTATTCCATGATTAATTGCTCTATAAGTAGATAATTGGTCGACTGATGTGTTGAGTTTTTTAAGTACACTTTCATAACCGGAATATATAAGGCATGGCTATGCTCTGTTCTTAAGTAAGCGCAGAACAATACGCAATACTGGTGTTGTTTTCTATTATAACCGTTAATTACAGAGGTCAACTTTGTTTATAGATTTCGCGTTTCCTATTATAAAGAGTTCGCGCTCGAATAGGTTACACCCATCTCTAATAAAATTTAGCATTATAATGCCATTTGATACCATCTCACATATTTATACAACGCTTATCATTGTAAAAGTAAATGCTCTGCGTGTCTCCATGTCAATTATACTTTCAGTCTCATTAGCATCTACATGTACACTGAATATCCAGTGTACCGTAGGCCGCTTCGAAATTCTTGTTTTGATAGAACACGAACACGCGCGACCTATATGGAAGCATTCCGGTGTAAAATAGAAAGTTCCTCTCTCATCTTTATTAGATTAATGCGACCTAATTACGAAGAATGCAATCCCCTCACCAAATACTAATGTCACTATAGATCTTATACATCTGCCGTTTTTTCATTTCTCTAATCTTTCTTACACTTTGCGATTACCTATTATATCCGATTCCCTAAGCTTATGGACCCTATAAGCGTGGAATCTGAAAAAAGAGAGATTTAATTATACAATTTTATATCTGCAAATGCATGCGATTAATAATACAGTGATTATTTAAGGCAACTATGTATCTTCTAGCCATAACTTGCATATTTTATTTCGCTTATTATTAAACTTACGGCTTGGTTTATACTGTGCTGATCATTCAGTGATCTCCTCTCAACAATTCCATTAATAGGTTAAAGGAGCTGCCTTCTCCCTCACGTTTTGCACTGAGCAATTCTTTTCCTGCTTGACACGTTCTTTGTAGATCTGGTATTCTCAATAATAGTTCACCAAATTTGGCAGGCATTTCTGGATATTTCGCGATTGTATATTGCTGCAATGCGTGAAGGGCTTTTTCTTGAGAAGCTCTGACCTTTTCAGGTTCCTTTAATTCGCTTATGTCGGACGTTAACAGCACGATCACCTATTTATTTAAAAGATATGAAAGGCAAAATAAAATATCGCTTTTAATGTCCTTATAAATAAAGAATCAATTGAATTGTTTAGATTGGATTTCTGTATGTAGTTTAGATTGTATTTTCATCCAATATAAAGAAATGAATGATAGACAGTTGTGTTAGGTGCTAAATATGTATTGAAAACGAGGATCTTTAATAACGAGAGCAAAGGTAATTACCTTCATAGCAACATATTCGTATTGGTCTACTCTCAGTCTTCGCAGATTGTTGGTAAAAGCGAGCATCCTCTCGATGCAAGTCGCTAAACCAAGCTCTCTAGCTTGTTCTAGAGTGATCGACTTGCCGAGAGACACTCTGATCTCACCGGGACTGTTCATGCTGCGAAAACAACAGGAGAAGAGTAGTAGCTCGCACCAAGAGTTGATCAACAAACAGATTTGATCATCGATTGAGATATTCTTGAATAATGGCAGACTCTTGCACCATTTGACGATCTTATAAAGTCGATGGTCTGCGATGTTGCACAGATTAGACAGAAAGTCCGGATGTTGCGTCGGATTGCCATTATTGGAATTACTGGCGATTTGAGAATTGCTATTATTTATGGTATTGCCGTTCGTGGAATGTTGATCGGACGCCCCTGTGGAAGTCGAGCCGGTGGGGCTACCCGACTCTCCTCTTCTGTTGTTAGTATCGACGTTGCTCGAATCGTTCGACGAACATTCCACCGCGCCTCCGTTATTTCCGGCGCCGATAACAGTCGCAGTTCCACCGGGTGCCAATGCGCCACTTCCGAATCCACTGAGCAGCATATTGCTGTCACCGCTAATAGAGATGCTTCTCGTATTCCCGGATATTCCCCCGCTTACCCGATCATTGTCGTTATAATGCCAGAGATGCTCCACGTCCATAATGTCTTGCAAGAGTTGCGGCACTTGCAGCTTGTGAGAATGATTCGAATGATATCTGACTGAATAATGGTGCTCGCTTCCGGCCGGTGCCGGACTGCAATTGCCCGCCGCCGTCAGTTTTTCGCTGCCGCCCATTCCGCCGGCGGGACTGCCGACGAGATTCGCCGGTAGGGTATAGGTGCACTGATATGTGCTTCTACCGCCTCTGGTACGATCCTCCCTGATCGCCTCAAGCTTCATACCCATGTTGAGGCACTTGTCGAAGCGACAGGCCGGACATTTTTTCCTCGTGGCCACGGTGACCGGACAGCCTGCGCCTCTAAGGCACACATAGTTCTTGCGATTCTGGACGGTGCGCTTGAAGAATCCCTTGCACGATTCGCACGAGAAGATACCGTAATGAAATCCGCTTATCTTGTCACCGCAAATCGGACAGGGACTGTTTATCAATTGCTGTCTGGTGGAAATACCCGATGGCGCCGAGGGTATTCTACAGTCTTCCTGATCCTCCGCGACCGGATGGCCGTCCGGCGACAATTCCGACCCTGGCACGGAAGAGGATGAATAATGATGCGCGGCGACAGCGGACGAGGCTGTCGGAAGATGCAACGGACTACCTTGCGCCACTTGATGTTGGTGATGTTGCGAGTGCGAATGCGGATGTCTCGATTGTTGGACGGGTGAATGCGTAGGCGGGCTAAGCGAGCCGTAACTGTAACAGCTACTGGAAGCGTCCGAGTTGTTCCTCGAAAGCGAATGCGACAGCGACAGGGATAGTGAGGAGGTCGAATTGTTGAAGCTGTGCCGAGAGAGGGATAACGATGAGGACGGTATCGGACTGCCCGCTAAGGCGGAGTGCCGTGCTGCATGAGGGCTTTGCGTCGGTGAACTGAAGACGCTATATGCGGAATGAATGGCGGAATCTGGTGACGGCACCTACAAGAGTTCGAAAATATTATATATAATAAAACACTACGGTGCGACAGATTGATGTTAATACGATCCTATGTCGTCTATGATTAGCTCACCTGCGATCTAGTATGACTGTGCTTGGTTAGATGATGTCGCGGATTGAGAATAGGGCTATGATTAGGCGTGGAATTGTTATATCCACCGAGAAGCTTGCCCACGAGAAGCGGTAGGTCGCTTTGTTGAGTCTGCTCGAGATTTTCGATACCGCGTTGTTGCTGTTGCTGCTGTTGCAGTTGTTGATTATGAGTCATGGGTAGTCCGGCGTCGTGAAAGGATCCTATTGTGAAAGCCGGACTGGATCGAAAATCCGGTTCTGACTTAATCGGAAATTTCTGTTCCATGGGTCCAGGACTCGTACTGCACACCTGAACTCCCTCCATGGACGTTTCTTCGTTATGGTCCTAATAGCCAATAATTAATAGCATTATTAGAATTTGTGTATCTTAATTTTATATATCTTAAATAATTTCATTTTCTATAATTAAGGCCAGAATATTCACCTCCATATTCAGAGTTTAGTCTTATATTAATCATTTCATATAGATCGTAAAATAAAAATTATTTTAGTATGTGTTAGGTATGTCTTTGTTGTACGTTTGGTTGTCAAACAATGACTTCATTGTCTTCACGAGGAAATAATTCTATTTCTTCTGTAGAAATTTTGGCAAACGTGTCTCGATGTGTCCGTGAAATCTTTTTGTCGACGACTTCAGAATATCACGATAAATCCAACCTGATTAGTAATTGTATTGGAAGACATTTCTTGGTCCGATAATTCTCCTTCCCAAGACATTGGTCTCTCGGGCTGCCGTTGCGAATTATCGTCACAGCATCCCGCGCCGTCGCCATTTGCATCCCCATCGCCGATCTTGTCACCATTCTGGTTACCCGATACGTCGCGTTTCTTTTTCGAGCGTAGATTGACGCCTCTAAAGTCAATCTTGCTGATCTCGCCGTCGCTATCCTCGGGATCGTCGATGTCGGCCGCGTTCGCGGCGAGGATACCGCCAATTCCGATGCCGATACTATGCGGCCCCGTATTCGTGCAGATTCCGCTTGTCGGGACGGCGTTTCCGCATCCCAGCACCGAGGTCGATACCACCGACACCGTCACGCCGTTCTGTCCCCCGAGATATTTACACACTCCTTTACCTAAAATCATATTATTGCTATTAAAATTCGCAAATATTACTTTTTCGTTATAACGTGCCAAATATTTTACATAACAGAAATTTATGTGAAATTCTAACATGATAGAAATTTGGCACTGTTTGTAAAAAGGTCTATTTCATATCCCCGAACGATCGAATTAAAGGAATTCTTTAGAGAATCGAAATAATTACCATCGTGCATCTCTTGATTGGGCGGTACGTTAATAGTGGTAACGGACACGTTTTTCCCCGTCTCCGTGGAACGACTCGGGCTCATCGATACCCCGATACAAGACAGGGGGCAACAGGTCGCGGACGTGTTGGTCGAGGTGGAGGAGCTCGTCGGTGACGAGCTGGACGTAGCGCAGGAAACCGAAATGGACGCGCAACCTGCCACTGAAGTGGAAGTTGACGATGAGGTCGCCGCCGCCGTCGCCGATGACGATGACGACGATGATTTCCAGGTCTGGGTAGGCCACCAGCCTGAATCCGAACCGGGCCCTGGTCCTGGGCCCTCGCTGGGCCCGTTTTGCTCCGACATTCTCAGCTGATTACGCTGCTGTAAACAGCTCGTGATACGACTCGCGGCCTCTTGATCTCCGCGAAAGCGTACAGCATCCTTACGGCGGAACCTCTTATTGTCGCGTCTGTGAATTATCGGGAGCTACGTACAGTCAGATGCACACAATGCTGTGTCGATCGTTCCTTCTGTATCTGAAAAACAAAAGAGAATGTTTTATATATAATATCTCTCTCTTACACACACACACACACACACACACATATATGTATATATTGGGTATAAATAAATAATTTTACGGGTAACTCGCTGCAAGAAAATATCAATAGGAAATTCTGATTAAATACACTTAGTGCGCACTCAATTAATTTTCTATATTCAATTGATATATTGAAAATGATATAGAGAATTAATTAAAAACGCATTTAGTGCATCCAATCGAAAATTCGCTCTATAAGTAAAATTAATAAAACTGTTATATTTTGCGCCCTATATTATTTTAATGTGATTACTTGGCTATGAAATTAACATTTTATTAATCTCACGTGATATTTGACCGTGATCCAGGATTGTCTGTTTTCAAAAAAATCTATCCTTATTTAAATTGTAAAACTTATATAATTGAGAAATATTATAGCGAAAATTCAATTTTCAAAATCTAATTACAAAATCCGCAGAATGTACTTTCTAAACCACAGTTTATGCAATATGCGGTTTTGCTAGAAAGTAGCACGCTATTTCGGCTCCCTCGGTTAAAGAGAATGACTAACAGTATATGTTCTCTCGCACGAAATCATTCGCCGAAAATCTAGCCGCGCGATTAGAAGCCATCTCGCGAGCCCTGACACACAGTCTCTCTCTCTCTCTCTCTCTCTTTCTCTCTTTCGCAAGGTTACGTCGATGGCCGTGCCGCAAGGCCGGCCCACTTCCGGTCCCGCAGAACCGCCGAACGACCTTCGCGCGGAAACGCACGCGTTCACTCACGCCCGCACACGGTGCGAAGCGCGTGCGAGACGAATGCTAGAGATCGATCGCATGACAGACGGTTGTATCATACGAAAAAAGCGACTCATCGTTAAAAAAAAAAATTTTTTTTTAAATCAACATTGCACATACACGAAACATAATTATTCAAATAGGAAACATTATTTAGATCAATCAAGTTTGCTCCATCGATCCATTCTCAAGCTCTACGAGTGTATTACAAAATCATTCATCTAGTACGCTCTGAAGCGTAAACCTCGCGGATAATTAAAATATTTTACGATTCATGTATACGGCGTACAGAGAACCGTGTGTGTTAACGATTAATACCTAGCGAGAAAATCACTTGTGTCCTCGAAAGATATAATTCAGTTCTCACTATTGCGCGACTTTGTTTTCTACTGTATCTACTGATTATTAATATAACAAGAACTTGATAAATCGGAGAAGTCGATTTTTCTTTCAATATTTGATTAAAGATTATCTTCTGTTCTGGCTTGTCAATTCTTCTTTTATTACGAATTATTACGAATTTATTCTTCTTTTATTATTAAAAAGATTACGAATTTGTAATGTTTATATCTTGCCAAAGTTTTGAATTCTAGGTCTATCAAAAATGTCTAAAATTAATGTAAAAAAAGATAAAGCTGTTGAACTCAATTTTTGCATTATATATAAAAGACACACTAGCTCTGAAGAATAATAAAATTACTCGCGCCTTTTGTGTAAAAATGCGAATACTTTAAGAATGACGCATCATCTTCAAGATTTTCCTTCACGCGCGCAATGTACATTAATTTTCTTTCAATCTCTCATGATTATTCTTACATAATCTCCTTTCGTCTCCGTCACACAAAAGATACGATACGCGTTAAAGGGATACCGTAGAGCGCGTCGTTTTATAATTTTATATGAGACAGCGAGCTACCACCGGACACGTATCTCGCATGCAAGAACTCGACGACTACAACGCGGTAACCGTACTCTCGTCGGAGATCCGTGCGAATCTCATGTTGGAGTAGTTATCGCAAAGTTTCGAGAACGCGAAACGTTCCCCGCGTATGGGAGTAGCGTTAACAACGTTAGTTACGAGGCGGAGAGACGAGGAGGTCGGGCGAGGCCGAGCGGAGCGACGGCGGTCGAGCATATCGGGGACCGGTGTTACGATCTCCTCGCCGCTCTCGGGATGTCGTCCTGTAGCACCCGCGCCTCGCTGCTCCCCGTGCAAGGCGTGTGTGTACACGCAGGTAGCCCCTCGCGGGCAGGAGTGCAGGCAGGTCGCATACCGGGCGTACGCACAGAGTCGGTCTACGTTTTCGGAAACGGGCGTACATAGCCGAGGGAGAGTGCGGGCGCACTCTAATATACACACAGAGATAGGGTCTTTACTGGAATCTTGTAAAAAAAATTTCCTGAAAATTCCCCTGATCTTCCAGGTATTTTTGTTCAAAATTCCAGGGAAAGGAGAATATTTTAAAGATTTTTTTTTTTTTTATTAGCTAAAAGTTTTTTTTATTGTATGCGTTTTCTAATGTGTTTTTCGCTCATATGAAGGAAAAATATAGAGCTACTTAAGTTTCAAGTAGTAGATTTGCAAATGTGTTAAAAAATATTGAATAGCTTTCGTAAGATAAACATTTTTCACTTGGATAACAACTTTTCATTTTTTTATCACTAAAAATTACAATAAAGAATATATTTACTGCATATTTAATATTTTGTTAAGACATTTAATATATAAACAAGGATAGATATATATTTATAATACATTTTAAACACATAATTCACAACTTGGCTTATCTATTATATCGGATTACAGCAAAATTATCAGATAGAGAATTTTAAAAAAAATTCTTCATATCCTAATAAAATTCCATGAAAATTCCCTGATTTTTCCAGATACAAAAGAAATTCAGATTTTCCACATTTTTCCAGGAAGGAGACACTCTTCTCGAGAGGAAATCTCTCCTCTCCTTCTTACTCTCTCATCTTTTCTCTTACGGTGCGGGACATACGAAAAGAAGCGATTGTGATCGCGATACTCTTCATATACACGCGTGGTATCGTCGCAACGCAACGTGATTGTGTGTATATATGCGTGTGCGTGCGTCTCTCTTCCCCGAGTATACATATAGTAGTCCCTCTACTGGAGAAGGCGAGCGTGGCGCGCGCGATAGTTACGACGCCGGCTTCGACAACGTCGGCGGTAAGTTCAAGGCCCTCCGCGACCGCCCTACCCGGCTCTTATGCACCTTCGGGGTCACGTGACGCGGCTCAAGGTCTTCTCTCCCTACTCCGGGGATCGTCGCGGTCGCGCCGAGGCGAGTCGGACGGACCGACGACCGGCGGCCCCGCGCTATATTGTTGCATCGTACCGGTGTAACGCTATTGCGTTCCTCACCGAGAATCGGAACCCTCGTCGTCGTCGTCGTCGTCGTCGCGATCGTATAGTCGGCCAGGCGACCAGGCGACCAGGCGACAGCGGCGGCGGCGACGGTTAACCGTGGGTGACGACAAACGATGACTACGACGATGGAATCTCGTGCCACCTCCTCCTCCTCTTCCTCCTCCTTCTTCCTCTCCTTCTACTCGGGCATCTCTTTCTCCCGCTCCTTCTTATTCTTGTGCATCGAGATACGGACTCGGGTCAGTGACATCGCGTAAGGACGGTCGGAGGAAGCGTCGGCTCGCCGAGAGAGAGCCGAGAAAAAACGCTGCCGGGCCCGCCGCTGCTTCGACAGGTAGGCCGAGCCCGCAGTGCGGAGAGGGCCCACCTTCATGTCTTTTGTGCCCTTTACGCGTTACTATGTCGTTATTAGGCTTGTTTGTTACCGTTCGTTACCGGGATAATAGGGAAAGGCGAGTACGCGAGAGAGACGATGTAACGTATAGCGGTACGTAACATCGTAATCGCCACTGCTAAGATATATGCTTTTGTTTGTCCGACCCGATGGTGGAAAGATTGTACTGTTTCTGTGGAAAATTTTTTCTACTCAAAAATATAAATTTAATAAAAATAATTTACGCGCATTAATTACAATTTGTATTTACGCAATTATTTTGCACGCGATATTTTTATATGATTCGTACACGTGGATTTATATATATGTACATGTCTTAAATACGCGTCTTAATAAAAATATCAAGAAGATAAAAATGAGTCGCACACGGTAGAGAGCGATAACACACCGTAAATGTAGTTACCGAAATCCGGTTGGCCAACTCCCACGTATACGTTTTTCATAAGCCGATTTTCTGCCCTTACGCGTTGCACCTTATCCTCTCTTTGCAGCGAATGAGCGCAGCAAGCGCATTATAAAATGTGCAAGTTGTGTCAGCGGGATCTCCTCATTTTACTCGTCCGTATGATATCCGTTTTGACTGACATAGCAGGCTCCCTCGCGCGAACAAAGCAGCGTCCTCCGTACCACGATAACATGAGATCAGGCTTTATCAAACGATAAGTGCCGTACTACCGAGAAGAATATCGCGCCGACAAAAAAATATAATGCTTTTCGAAAACAAACTATCTCTCTCTAATGATCAAACATGACTTTCGGAATATACCAAATGGTTAAAATGTTAATTATTGATTGATAATAATTAATTGTCATAAAAATTAATGATTATGACTTGCGAGACACAATTTACCGATATGAAGAGGCAGAAAAAGACGATGACTTTGTAGTCTGAAATTAATTTAAGATATATCAGCCATAATTTAATTCAATTGCAACAATCGATAACAAAAAAGCTATAAATCCATCCATCCAGAGATATTTTTAAAATAAAATATCTCTTTCTTATTTTTTTGGCTATTTTGTTCTAATAGTATGTAAAAAAAAAAAATCGTATATCTCTACACACGTGTGAAAAATGCATTAAATCTGTGCCGATGATATTCGTGTATCACGTATCGTCGAACTGTTGTCGATTCTTTTCTACAACGACGCCGTTCTCTCGCACAGACGCGCAGTGCCTTTATGTGGTAACGGGCGTAAAAGGTTATTTACCGTCGAAGGCTTTAGTCAATGACCGTTCGATCGGTGCCGTTTCTCGACATCGGCAGCCAGGGCGGGCGTCTCGCGACGCGACAGTGGTTGCGCGCGATGCACGCGTCCCGCTCTGGCTTCCTCGTATCTTGACACGAGCTGCAGCAGGCGGTATGGCAGGTGATGCGGAAGAGGGATCGACGACCTACGGAGTCTGTGCACCGGCACTATTTTAAGCGGGTCGCGCGAACGGAGTCCCCCGATCGGCAACCCCACGGAATGACCGTGAAAGACGCGACGCGCCGCGTTCGTCTTTCCACGTCTATGTGTGCGTTACATGTTAGACGTTTCCTCGTCCCCGATGAGGAAACAACACGCCGGCCAAGTGTAACGTTCGCGTGCAACAGTCGACGGAATCGTGATTGCCGGCGCGCCTCTTAGTCCTCGCACTATCGAACAATTTTTGCGATTGGTCGTAGAACGCGGCCGATTTTATGCCCCGTTCGAGATTCTTTTTTCCTCTCAATCCTAAACTCTCTCTCTCTCCTTCTAAGATTAAAAGAAATTCGGCGAATATTGTATTGTTATGTATATCAAACATAACAATCTATTTTCGCTTGAAAATTTTTCTATGCCTTACGATTTTATCACATAAAATGACATATAAAAAGATATGTAAATACATAATTTACATAAATCTTAAGAATCTCAGACGAAAAAGATTTAAATATCTTTGATATTATACAAGCTTAGAAAACTCATATTTAATATGTTAGATGCCAAGGTTGACGCCTACATACTCTGTAGATTTTAATATGCAACGAGAGAAAACAGTAATAGCGTATGATATCACGCTTTTATTATATTTAAGCGGTGATATCAAACTTCGAAGGTTTTAGTATTATGAAAGTGGGCATCAACCATATTTCACTGTCATCATATATGTGTATTATATCATAACACAACATCGCGACGTATATGCAATGCATATTTTATTAACGGTAGTCGTTTTAAAAAGTACATTTGCAATGATTGATATGAAAACTGTATAAATAGAGAGAAATTTTTCTTTATGCAAATTATTTAAAATATATTAATATCATAAATCTCATATTATATACGCTAATCGTAAAAATGTTTTTCAAATATGAATGAGTAGCGGATATACTCCATTAACAAGATAAAAGAGAGAGAAAAATTAAGAATGTTATAAGTTTGTTAATAGATACATTCTCTGTCTCCACAAAAGATACATTTTTCGATAGCGTTTATCCATTACGTCGATCAAACAAATACAAATTTCCACTAATTAATTTCTTATTTAAATGCGAGGGAGAGCCGATCGTGCGAATCCGGCACGAGTGCGTTGCGCATTGAAATAAACGGTATCTCGAACTGGAGTGGTTTTCCTTATAACTTGCATAGCGTTCCCGCTCTATTTCTCCAAGCCTTAAGGCGATAGCCGTCTACTCCGGCGGTGATACGCATTTTCCGCATATATTTTTTATAACATCATCGCAAAATACATAAATTCATATCATACATGCTTTTAAGATCTCATATTTTTCTTTCTTTTAAATTATTAAGTAAACATTTTTGTTTAATATTTCTACTTCAGATACGATATTGTAATTCTTAATTAGATTAACATGAAAATTTCCTTTATAAATGATCCTATTCATCTCACAAGATGCGTTTGAATCTTCTTAATCTTAACGACATCATTGTAAACGCGAAAAGAGCCTTGGACGTTTAGCACAATTTTGACAGTATCATCCCGCGAGCGAAGATAATGACGATCTGACTTGACTTTCTTCGCGATTGTACATCACGAAGACCCGGAAGATCCACACTAGTCGCTTTAAATCATTGTTAGATCGCTATTTAGCGCTCGCTTGGTCATTTACGTGCTCGAACCATAGCGGTATTCCGCGAAAACTCCTCGTGTCCCCCGCGGCGATCCTTGTCCCACCAGCCCGCGGAATCCTTCTCCTTCTGTCTCCGAAGACGAAGGTAGTAGGCGCGCGCGTTTTCCTTTCACCCGGAATAGAGTGTGTGTATTATACGTGTGTGTGTGTGTGTGTGTGTGTGTGTGTATACCTTGTCAAACAGGGCTCGGTCGGTCTCCGCAAGCGCATATCTTCGACATCTCGCGAATGCACGCGCGAAAGCATGTATGTGAGAGGGACTGCCGGAGCCACCCCGACCAGTCAGCGCGGGGTCTTGGTCTGGGTGTCGATTAAAATTATTATTGCCGGCGGAGGGGCGTTCTTTTTTTTTTACCATCGCGAAAACCGGTTCACAGTCGCGCGGCTACCGCCCGTATGCGTGCGTTTCCTTTTCGCCGCGACGCGGTCCAGCAGCGACATCGACCAGCGCACGTTCGCCGGAACCGGTGGTAATCGATAGCCGAGCATCCGGGTATTTCACGAAAGTCTATGGGACAAATAGGTGCCCGGTTTGCGTAAAGCGATTCGCGAGACACACGCCTAGATTGGATAATTATCGGAAAAGTGCTCGAGAAATAAAAAGTTAATCTCAACTTCACGATTTTCAGAGATACGCTGGGAGCAAAGTACATATAAACGATATACAGATACTTTAGAACACGATTGATATTGATTAATACAATACTTTGAATGATACACATAAGATGAAACATTTCTGAATAAAACTGATTCGACGATAATAATTTTTCATAAGCAATTCCAAGATTTTTCCGTGTACTTTTTGAAAATAACTTTATTTTTTAATAAAGTTTTATTAGCAGAAAAAATTAAATTTCATGCGTGATTTATTTATTCAGTAATTAAATTATATTCAAAACGTAAAAGTTCACATATATATCTTTTCAGCTGTATGATATAACTCTATCTAATTCATATAAAGTTATGAAATTAATATACTAAAATCATAAATATTCATGCAACGCTAATGCCAAATAAATGCGATATTAAATTTATTCTGAATAAAAAAAAAAAAAAAGATAACATCGAACAGAACTTATACTTGCAAATCTTTAATACACAGAAGTACATATAACTATGAATGACAATTGATATAACGGTTAAAATTACCAATAGCTCAGATTAATGGGCATTGATAAGATTCTTGGAATTAATTCCCATATCTAAGAATAGAAATTATTTGCATGCGGTTGTGATTAAGATATAGACACAGTCAGATCAAATTGCCACATCGTTTCGCATTAGATTCTTGGCTATATTCCAGTCTCCGTTACCAAAAGAATGTCATGCAACGGCAAAACGGGCAGATCGCACAACAATTGGAGCGTACAAATGCAATAGCTTAGGAAGAATTGTTAATCAAGAGAGCTCTATAGCAATTTTTCTCGATTATTAATATTCGACAAACTATCATCATGAGAAATTAACGCAGCAAAAAAATGTTGTTTTTTATATAAAAATAGAAAAATTTTATTGTGAATTGTAAACTATAAATTAAAATTTATTAATCACACTAAAAGAAGCAAGTATATATATATATCTTTTTTTACTAAAATATTACTATTAAATATGGTTTATTTGGAATTAAAAAAAAATGCAAAATAAAGAGCATTGCAGTCGATTGATAAAGTTGAAGAGAACATTTCTTAAAAATAATCTTTTGCTTAGAAATACTTGGTAGCAATTCAACATTCTTGATTTGGCAATATCCCAATGTTCTGGCTGATTCCTAGCATACGGCGTAATTAATTCTCCACTAATGCGACGTAGCTTACATTCAATTCGAAAATGCCGTAATGCAAGCGATTGCAAGGAATTGCCACGCGTTCCTAGATCGAAGCAATGCAATTCCAAAACCGGTATCCAGCAGCGCGACTCCGGCAGGAGTGGAAAGAGGGGAGAGATACAATTTCTCTCCCTTTTTCCCGCGTACGCGCGCGCGGACGGCAGACGGAGGTAAAAGAAAAATTCCACACCGCCTCGTCTCTCGCGCCATGTCGTGATATTCTCCATCGACGTACATGTATCCAACCGTCTCGTTTCGCCGCCGCGTTTTGTAATCGTCGACCTTTGAAGAACAAGAGAGGAACGCGCGTTCAGAAGAACGTACGTACATACGTGATACGTGTCGGTCGTATACAACCCGCTAAGGTGATTCCGGACGAGAGCCTTGGTTCAAAGCATTTTCCAAGCGAGGGTATGAGCTACGCGTGGGAAGACCCACGCTTTATGGTCGCGATATACAAGCGGATTGTCTCGCGTCATTCGTCTAATGTTACCTCCCTCGGACATACGTCGCGGAGGGAATAAGGTCGCTCGCGTTGAAGCGTGAATTCATTAAAACGTAAAACCGCGGAGCCGATTACAAGAAAATACACTCGAGACCAGAGGTAAACGCGCGCGACCGTTTAACACAGTTTTCTCATGTCAGAATTTTGAAATAAACTATCGGAATATTTCGTAGAGACGTTTTGTGTGTAATTCGGTTCTTTTATATGTCTTTTTTTCGTACAATTAGGAATAAATTTAATAAATCATCTTTATGTAGCATTACGTGATATTAATTGGATTACATCAGTGAATTAAAATGAATTATGTACACGCAACTGAAAAGACCGATGTGTGCGTAACTTTCGAATATAATTTACTCAAATTGCTACTACTCTTAATATAAGATGGCTTATTGTTCGCATCACACAGTCCGATTAAAATACTGGTTGTTAGAAAAAGGAACAACGCAAGAATAATCAGCTGATATCTTGACGTTTGTCGAAAAATATCGAGCTAAACGTCGATAAACAGACCGAAGGAAACACGATCGTTCCCGCGGACAGAAATGAGCGATCGGGGCGCGGTTCGAGAAAGATTCATCAATATTCATATAAGTCGCTAGGCCTATCCGCGTTGTTTCAAGGATCCAAGGAACTTCCACAGCGCATACTTCGTTCCTCTTCCCCCCTCATCGCCCTTCGTATATTCACGGTATTCTTTTCTTTTTCTCCTCGTATACAGATACACAGAACACATACAGAAGCGTCTGTAGACTGTAGACTATCTCCGTGTCGCATAGATTTATCGAGCGTATAAGGATTGTGATGTTTATGTGTGTACGTGTCCGGCACGCTGGTTGCACGCCGGCCACGGATACGTGACGGGCGTATGAATGCGTGCACGTACGTACACACGCGTGCAGTGTACACACTGCAGTCCGGCACGATAAGAATCATGCCCAAGGTGCTTGCGCAATCTGGAGTAGCGATTACCCGGAGAGACATGGCTCATGTACGGATAAACTCGTCGCCATCGCTACCATAAACTTTTGCTCGCACGCCATCGAACGCGAATGAAGGGATGAATATATTAGAATACGATATGATACCGCGTCGTAGACGACGGAAGGCGGTTATGAATTATTAAAGTATTATTCCCACAGATATTGGAGCAACTTTTGCACCGACTGTAAATTAACATTATCTGAGGTTAACCGATTAACCTTTCTGTCTTTTTACATATTTAGGGCGGAAAAAGCTTTAGAAAGAAACATACATATACAGAGACTAACTTTATCGCTATTTGTCGCAACTTTGTTGCAATCAGACTTTGATGTTAACGAGCAAAGCGTTTGAATTGTTTTACATATTAAAAATAATATGCATATTCAAAAGTAATCTATAGAGTTTGAAACTATATTTATATAGCTATAATTATTCGCATTAATAATGTGATAGGTTTGTAATTATATTATAATGTAATTTATTATAATGTAATATATTAAAATATTATAATATTTAATTATATAAATCATATTATAATTATATATTGGATGCATTTCTAGATGATAATATTTTCTAAATAATGCAGCATTAGATAATATGTATTTTATACCATTGTACAGTGATTTCCAGAGAACTAATTTATTAAGTTAACGCACAGGTGATTTTTCGTTGTAGGAACCCGGGCGTGCAGCTATGCGAGAGTATTCCCGATTTCTTTTTACGTCAGCTGTAACGAGTGATGTTATTCCTTATGTAAGTCTTTAGTCTTATATACTACTACGTAATCCAGGTAATTTATTTTTAGCAGAATAAAATGTAATATTGTGAGATTGTATTGGTTAATGATCGCAACGAGATTGCCAATACTGAAATGAATCAATATTTACGTCATTCTCCATGTATACGATGAATTATATAGAAGGTATTTCATACGCCATGAAAGTAATTCTCCTTTTCAAATTATAAGAGTTACTTCTTTTTAACAAAAATTGCATCAAAGTATGTTATAATTCCTCATTTTTTTTTTTTTTTGTGAGTGCCTTGATCAAAAAGATACGAATTAACTTTCCATTAGCAAATAAGAAATTAATTGAAAAAGGAAACTGTATATCTTTATTTTTAGATCTTAATCCACCACACACTTTGCAATTTCAATATTAGACATCTTTGTTATTTTCGGCTCAGAAAGATTAATCTTGGATTTTTCAAGAAATTTATTTTCCCAAAATTAAATGAAGATCTTTAGAAAGTGCCCTCTCCCTCTCTCTCTTTCTTTATATGTCGCGAGAAATCATATTTCGCGAAATATTTCGTCTGCATGGATAAGCGGATCGAATCGATTCTTCGCGTAAATCGTAGTTCGGAAAAGGAGAGAACGCGTTGCGCACGCGGCGAGGTAAATATAGTATTGCTTGGCACGCGAGTGTGTCTCTAACGACTACCAAACGCAGAGAAAGTTCTTCTAAGCGTTCCGTGACCTTTCGTATCATTCCGACGGGTACGAGGAAAAAAAAAAAAGCAGCGGTCAAACGCGGGAGGGTGCAACGCGCGGACTTTCGCCGTTTCACTCGCGCCGGCGAAATACCGCGGCGCAAATCCGACATTTTATACATACACGCGCGTAGACGCAAGAAACGCACGTTGCAACGCTTAATCTAATCGACGGTGTGTTCTTTTTTTTCCCGCCGAAGGACGTTAGAACGAGTCATCCCGTCGGGCTTTTTAATGCGCACAGCTTGACAAGGGTCGACTTACACATCGTCGTGTATAAACGGAATCGGAGAGACAAAAATTTTGACGATTCGAATCAATTAAACATCAATGTTATAGTTCGATGATATCTATTACATACATAATTATCATTTCTATAATCATTGAATGCTTCAATCGAAAGATATTTCAGGGACAATTTCGCGGAGAAAGAGACTCGACTCTCAAAGAAAATCCTCACGTGTGACGTTTTAGATGCGTTCAATTATCCGATCGCGGCGATCGGATAATTCTAGAACACCCTGTATACCAGGATACGGCGAAGCGAAAGGCGCGAGTACGCCGGAGTATTCATTCTATCGCTCGTAGGTGGTGCCGCGTCAAGGTGGAGCGCTCGATCTCGGGGCCTCATCCGAGACGGAATCCGGCGGAGAGGACAGCGTCGGGTCGGGTCGAGTCGGGTCGCCCTCC
>NW_021853485.1:1878680-1898617 GCF_003651465.1 Formica exsecta
CCCCCGTCTTAGTCGCGGCCCCGCGACCCGCGGTTACCGATACCATTGTCGCGATCGTTCTCTATACACACCGTGTTCGCGTATATATGTACCGCTACAGGCTAACGCCCGTCCGCGTTCGCACATTCGTCCCCGAGTGTCGTTTCTCTCTTCGTCTCCGACGAGCGATTTTCTCGCCTTCGTCCCGCGCTTCATCTCACAGTTCCCTCCTTCCTTTCGCGGCTCCTTTAATCGCCTCCGAGAGCCGCGCTCACGATTTCCTGCGCGCTTTCGGTCACTTACTCTCCTACCTTGAGAAACGCCCGCTCGGCGATTCGACGGTGATTCTGCGTCCGCGCGCGCGCGCTGCGAGAGAAAGGAGAGGAGGGCCCCCGAGCTTGAGCGCCTCGAACGAGACGCGTCGCGATGAGACGAGATCGGGATCGGGATCTCTGGGGAGAAAGAGAGGTAAAAGAGCGGGACTCTCACGGTTTGTAAGGAGCAGTGGTTGCCTCATCGTCGAGGTCTTCCTCTTAATCCATAAATCTCTCTGGCGGATCGTAAACGTTCGTGTTATCTTTATATAATTAAAGCTTTATATGCTGAACATTTTCCAATATAAATGCAAATTGCAACTGACTGGATTTTCTCGCGTGAATCTGGAGGCAATTTTTTCGTAGCGAAGAAATGATAGGGAAACGCCGTGACTTAATATAATGTATAAAAAATTAATCAGATCGGCAGTTAAAACACCTTCAGTTAAAACTTTTCAAAGCACCGATTCCGCTTATATTTAAAATTAAAATTTTATTTAGACGATCGCGGTTCGATAATCAAAGCGCATCACTAAAATGATGATTTTTACTCGAGTTCAAACACACACTTGTTATTCATTATTAAGTTATCCTTATACAGGATGTTCCAATTCTCTGCAGTACATCCTCGTATATCATCTCATGCATTGTAGGTATTTATTTTGCTATATGACACATAAATGAAAATGTGTGTCTGTGTATACCTATAGAATCTACAAAATTTATGACATCTATACGATTAGTTAGCACATAAATTGATAAAAAAAATGAGCAATGTACAAAAGCTTCAGTTGAAACTGAGACAAAAGTGCAACTCGCATATAATTGTAGGAAAAAAAGTAGCTAATGCATTAAATCAACTAAAATCATAGGCAGGAGCTCCGAGGGAGCTTAATGAAACAGAAACGTCATGCGTTTGAGCGTCACTGGTGCATAGAGTATCGCGCAGTGCGCTTGTAGTAGGGATGGATACGAGCGGTGGAGGAGAAGCGCGGAGAGAAGGGCAGGGGACACGCGGCGGAGAGGAAAGGGGGGGCTCAAGGCCGGTCGCGCTGTCAGAAGGCCTGCGCGCCGAAATATCAACAAGCCTTTTTCCTATTCGGGAGCAAGCGCGCTCCCGATGATGGGCTGATTGTTGTTAGGATCTGCTCTAATCGCATCTCTCGAAGGGAAATCGCACGCGTTCGGCTGAGAACTTCGACGAAGAATTGCTCGTAAAGTCGTGGCTGCGGTTTAACGCCCGAGAGCCGAACGAGAAACGGAGAAGGGGAGCGTGTAATACGGAGAGGCGACGAAGAAAGAATGAGAGAGAGAGAGAGAGAGAGAGAGAGAGAGAGAGAGAACAAGTAGAAAGAGACGGCGTGCATGCACGCGCGTGCGTTGAGTTTCGGACAGGTGGCACGGACTGTGGTGGCGGCTGACAGCTGACAGTTCGTGAAACCCGTATCGAGAGAACTTATGAAACTAACTGTCGCGAGAGACGCGCAAAACACGCGAGACACACGTTAGACACGAGTTAGGTACGTACGCGTCTCCTCCACGTAACGAAACCCTCGCGCGTGGAAGAGAGTGACGCATGCGGAGAGAAAGGGAGAGGGAGGGAGGGAGAGAGAAAGAGAAAGGAAAGAACGTAAATGTCTCGGAGCAGACGGATGAAAATCGTTGCCAGGTGTTGCGTTTTGATATCGAACTCCACGGAGGCACGGATCTCGAAACTTTGGTTCGCGTTTTGCCCCGACGACGACGTCTACGCGAAAAAGAACGCAAAAGAAGAGAGGGAGGAGGAGCGGGGAGAGAAAGGGGGGGAACAAAAGTACGCGCGAGGAGGGAGGGAAAGGGAAGAGAGCGAGAAGGACGCGGAGAGACGGACAGATGGAGGGAGCGGGAGGGAGGGGAAGGGAGAACAGGAGAAGGCGACCGCGAGAGGGTAGGGGGAGCAGAGGAGAAGCGAGGAGGAGAGTCGAGGGGTCAACGAGAAACATAACCTACGTACTCTCGGACTTGCACGGCGAACGGACTTTTAATGCATGTTACCGCCCGCTCTTTCCGGACACACAGGCCAATCTCTTACCTCGTCCTCGAGCGCGCCGCGGCGCTCTCTCTCTCTCTCTCTGTCTCTCTCCGCTCGGGATCTCTCGACCGATGACGGTGACGGCGAACGTATCGTATCGTACAAGTCCAACTCGTGTGGAGGAAGTAATATAAGGCACTCCTGACAGTCTTTTTTCACGATGACGGTACCGAGGCACCTATTGTATTCGCGCGAGCACAGCGAAGGGCGATCCGCGAGCGAGAACGTATCACGTCGCACTGGTCGCACTATACCGATCACACTCGCGTGTACGAGGGAGAAGGAGACAGTAAGTAAGAGAGGAGGTGAGAAAAGGAACGAGGAGAGCGAGTGAAAGAGACAGAGAGAGAGAGAGAGAGAGAAAGAGTGAGAAAAGGAGACGGCGGCAGAGCACCTCGCGCTGCTGCTCCCGGTGGACGACGCGCCGTGTCGGCCGGGTCTCGGGGTACCGAGAGAGATAATAAACGAGCGGCGGGCGAACGAACCCGGGGCGCGCAACAGCCACACGCACCTTCGCGTCACGTTACAACAGCGGGGCGGCGGGTTACAATGAGCCACGGGCGGTCACGGGTAGCCACAGGCACGGGCCATCTCCGACTCTCCGTCTCCGCTGCTACTCTGACTGGTGGCACCTCCGAACACCACGAGTTCGCGCTCCACTATCTCTCTCTCTCTCTCTCTCTCTCTTCTTCTCTCCCCTCTCCACTCCCTCCTTTCGTCTCGCTCTCACCGAACGAGCCTTTGTGTATATGTGTATCTGTGTGTGGGGCTCTCGTACCTGCTTCTCTATCCTTCTCTCTTTCTTTCTCTGTCTTTCTCCTCGCTCTTTCATGAATACGCTCGCTCTCCTTCTCTCTCTCTCTCTCTCTCTCTCTCTCTTTCTCCACTATACGGTGATCGTACGCCGCGAAGCCGTTGGTACAGTACACCGTCGCCTGATGCCGACACCTCCGCAGATCGAGACGCGAGACGCGTCGCGTCGCGTCGCCTTTGCCGTTCGCCGGCCGACATGGAGGCTGGATGGTTGCGGAGCCCCTGCCCCGGAATGTCGGGTTATGTATCCGCGTAATAGCAGTCGCGCTTAAAAATGGAAAGTTTGCGCGCGATAACGCGTCTCACGTTCTTGATTAACTCCAATATCGTCGTATCGAATCACGATTACGATGAATGATAATAGCTAGATGAAAAATACTGTTATTCTGTTTCGCATCGAACATTCAGCGTTTACGGTATGATACCTCGCTTATTTAATGTACTTTAAACATCTCGGATGTTCGAAGACGGAAGATTCCGTTAATCGCAATTAGTCGACGTCCGTATTTCGATTATCTCGAGTCCGCTGCTTTATCGAGAAACGCTTGAGGTGATAAAAAGTCGATATAGATTATAGATTCGGATTCGCGGCGTGTATCCACTGCCAGCAGATCCTCGTGTCACAGACGAAAATCACATCACGGTTCAACGCTCGACTCTGACCGAGGTCGTCGCAGCAGTTTGCTCTCCTTAGCAGGCTTCTCGATTCGCGTTGATCAACTTTGTCAACGAAGAAACGTTTGCGATGGATAATGATTCATACACACACATTCGAATTCCCGGAACCCCTAAAATCGAATATTAACATCAGAATTAATGCACACTATTTATAAAAGGCTGTTGCTAATTGATCGAACATTCTTTTCATTTAATTTATCCAATTTCATTTAATTTTTATTTATTATATTTATGAGGATATGAAATTTATTTATATCGTAAAAAAATTTTTTTGTTCTATATTTCGAGGATAAAAAAATCAGGCTCAAGTTTCTGTTTCTTGTAAATTTAATTCATTTTAACTTCTTTATAAATTTACGTTATCGTGGAATTCGACAGAAATACAACATGACGATATATATACCTTTTTCCAAGTAAATTACACTATCGTTATCGAGTCTAACAATATAAACGCGCAATTCTGTGAAATTTATTTCAAGAAGCAATGATTCAACAAACTGATATACAATAGATAATAATATCAACATACATTTTTATAAAATATACCTACGATAAAACAATTGGATGGATTTATTGATTTAGAGAAATATTATCTTATATATATATATATATATATATATATGGTTATAGATCGAAGCGCAACACGTATTGTAATAAATACATATCTATAACTTAAGGATTAATGCAATTTTTCGTTTTTAAAATTCTATTTAAATGCAAAAAACGATTTGACTGACAATGAAAAGAAGAGTTTTAAGCTTCGCACCCTCTCCTGTCCGTTTTATCGACCTACCTTTTTCCGTCTGGTTCTCGCTACTCACGTTGCTCGTACTGCCAAAGTACCTCGTGGCGTCAATCTTGCATAGAATTCTCAAATTTACGATCATAGAAAGAAAGGCGCGAGATAAGTATTGAAAAAATACTGTTTTATCACTTTCGGTGGAAATGCAACAGTTACATATATATATTTTATTTCTTATTTAATATTATATACACACGACGCATAAACATCGACACTCATTTGCATGTCTCGGAATGTTATAATTTTCATTCAATGAAAATAAATCCACATACAGATGCGGGGAGGAACGCAGCGTGACGATCCTGATCCTCGGGGATCGATCAACGTATACGATCGCCATTCCGATCGGACATTCCTCGCATACCTCCTCCTCTACGTTCGAAGAAATGTATGATTCATCGAGCTAACGCGCATTTAAAAAAATGCCCTTTCCAATGCGTATTTTAAGTGCGTGTTGAGTTTGATCCACGGTATCGAGAGTCGTACGTCAGAAACATTTTCAACGTTGACTATTACAACGGTAGCCTAGATCCTACTGCTTAAAATCGATTTTGTGAAACAATGAGGAACTATGGTATACGATACTCACTTGAAAAAAAAAATCCAGAAGTGAAAGGTGTTAATGTATCATCGTTTTCACGACGTCATTAAACTTCCTAATTACGCGAACGACGTGAAGTAAAATTAGCTTAACTTACTAAAAAAGATTGCTACTTGAAAAATATACATTGTATTATATTTAAGGAAAAAAAAAAATTGAAAATTGAGAAAAGGATTAGAGCGCGGCTCAATATCCAAATATTTGCAATCGCTTTTTTTTCTAAAATTTGAATTCTAATATAGTCTCTTTGTGCATATTAGAGACGCAGGATAAAAATAAATACAAAATATCGCATGTAATGCGTATGGTAATAAATCAAAGACGAAATAATATATACGATAGTAAAAATTAATAACAGTAAAATATTGAAATTAATGTTTTTAAGAAATGAAGAAAAATAACGATTACAGGACTTCAATGATTAAGGTATTTTAAACGTATCCCTGTCGTAAAATCTACTCAAATAATAATTCGTGCGATATCGCACTTACATTCAAGATATATATGCAGCGCGGCGCGCCAACAATGCGTAATAGTGACAAAGATTTCCGTATGTTCTCTCTCGTACGAGAAGAGGACGAGAAAGTCAGGTACGTGCGGTCGGTCTTTTTTTTTTCTTTTTCTTTTTTTCGCGATCGATCGATTCTGCGAAGGATCGCGGGACTAACGTAATCGTTTGGCGAGCGCCAACAATTATAGCGATTTATTTGCTACACGACTTCGGTCTTTTTTTCTTTTTTTCGCGATCGATCGATTCTGCGAAGGATCGCGGGACTAACGTAATCGTTTGGCGAGCGCCAACAATTATAGCAATTATAGCGATTCGTGGTCGGTGTGGGTGTAGGACTGCTGCTGCAGGATCTGCTGAACGCACGCTGCGGCTCGACGTTCAGGAAGGTGCGGTCCGTGGTGGGTGGTGCGGAAACGATTTCCGGTTCCGCGGGACTCGGGCATCTCCTCTGGCTGCAGTTGGACCCCGCGTTTCTCGACAGCGTCTGCAGAGGTATCCGATAGATTCTTATCGGTTTCCAATCACCCTGACTGTCTGCGAAAGAAAGATTTCTCGGTTGGCAAGAGAATGACCCCAAATTGCGTTCATTAAACATTTGGAATAATGATCGATCAAGGGACGGAGGAGGGGGAATTTCGACTTCTGACGGAGACAAAGGAATCGTTGAGTAAGGTCACGTACTTTGAAAAGTCGATCGAGAGGAGGATGAAGATTGTATGGTGGGCGGTGGGCTGCACGGCATCTCCTCCTTCTCGAGAGGTTTCGAATCCAATCGAATTCGCTCGCATTTTCCCGGAAAGAATTCCGGAGCCGTGGTCGCAAAGAATATATCCCGCTTCGAAGTGATCAAGTTGATATTCGGCATAGCAATAGTGTGAACCAGATTGCCATTTATTATCAGTCGAATCTCCATCGTGTCGTTGGTGAAGGCGATCACGTATGGAAAGGCACAGGCTGTCGTAAAGAACAACATCCATATCATATTGGTAAACATTATTTAAATAATGAAATATTATATGCGTGTGTGTGTGTCCAGATAATGACTGAATATTTTATACAAATGTGTGTGTGTGTATCGCATAACATTTGTCAAATTGTCGCACCTACGGCTATCGGCACCGAATTCCAATTGAAGTCGAACTCGGTCGGCGCAGCGTTCTCTTCCATCAGTTTTTGAAAGTGACATGTATCTGAAGAGAAAAAAAAAATCAAATATCGATAAGTCTACATATTACAAGATGCTGCCAAGATTAGTTTTTAAATCCAAACATTTCAAAACTTAATAAAAAAATACATGCTCTTGAATTATCTCTGAATGTCTTGAAATATAAAGATGATGCAAACTTGAAGCAAGTTTTGAATTATCACCGATTCTCAGAGATCGGAGTAAGAATTAAAAAGGAAACGGCGACCTACTGTTGTAACAAAGTATTAATTCCGGCTCCTCGTCTTCGCGAAGATCCAACGCCGCCACCAAATGCGGCTTAGGCGTCGCCTCTAGATGGACGATCCTCGAAACTCCGCACGCGGAGATCAACTCAAAGTGATGGCGGGCGCCGCAGCACAGCGTCCACTCGTTCGTCGGATCGGTGCTTTCTATCATGGTCACCAACGTGGGTGTCTCGCTCGCGGTGAATTCTTTCAGCGGCAAGAAACCATCGATGGTGTCGGTGTCAGCTGACGAGCACCAGATGGTCCAGGCCGCGTTGTGCTTCCACTGAAGGACCGTCAGTCGGCGGCCGACGACTACGCACTGTTTCGCAATCACACGTATTGTGTATTTTTCTCGTGTGAAAATAATTAATTAACATAGAAGACAGAAAGACGATATTTATAATTAAACGGTGGACACACAGAAGAGGAAAAAAATTTAACAAACCGCGTTGCCGACGTTTTGACAGATTTTTAATTAATTATAAGAATATTTTTCATCCTGATCGATGCGATGTGTGATATAAGTATTATTTTTATATCTTTAACAATATTTTATGAAATACGCAATATATCAACGATAATTGCAGAAGAATGAGAAGATTTTTTCTCTCTCTTGAACGCGTTCGCCCGACTCGTTCTCCAACTTCATTCATCAGCCTTGCCAAAGTTGACCGAAAAAGTCCAATGAGTGGAAAAAACTATGATATATTTCGGTTTTTACTGTCTCGGATTTTAATGGAATAAATTGGCAAAAACTATAAAAATAACTATATATAACTCGTAATACTGAAATATATTTATCTAATTTAATTAATAAATCATACTAATTATTATAGCTTAAAAAAAAATTAATAAAATAATAAAATCTTTTTTAATTGAGATTAATATGTGAAATACATTCTTAAAACAAAAATTTTGGAGATATAAATCCACTAAATTTTATATTAGTTTTTAGTTTAATGAGAAAAATATAATGTGATAGTAACAGAATTAATAATTATTACCATAGATTATTATAGATCTAATTCGCGTTTACTATTTAACATCTTGTAACAATTATTTGCTATGCCAATTCCTAATCTAATACGGATTTTATTTTGGATAAAGCTTAAATTAGAAAAAAAAAACACTCAATTGACGAGTATAGCTAAAAAAAATTTTTATTTTAACAGTTTTAATAGAAAATGCTATTTTTTGCCAGTTTTTTCCGGAAAATCCCGGCTTTTACTACTAGCATGGATTTTATCAAAAAAAAATGTAAAATTTTTCCAATCCTGAGCCGTTACTGTACTGAAGGGACGAACAAATACAAAATTCGGGACAATACTTTACCATGCGTAGGTGCGAGCCTCCGGCCCTGGTGATGCTGTACAAGTGACATCCTCGCGTACGCCGTAGTTTCCTCTCCTTTATATGAGCCCGGCTCCTGACGGCCGGAGCGCGAACGCGCGCCCGCGCCCGTGAACGCGTCACCGGCTGAAATCGGGCGGTAGCGCGGGTAAAATTGTCGCACTCGTCGGCGTCGTCCTCGTCGCAGTCATCGTCGTCGTCCTCGGCGTCCTCGTCGTCGACGTCGTTCTCCTCCTTCTCCCGCGTTTCCTCGCTGTCGCGATCGTTGAACAGCTCGGCGCATCTCGCGGACGCGTCGCTCTCGAACTCGCGTAGCCGGAAAACATACACGCTGTTTTCCTTGCCCTTATCGCTGGCGCGGAACAAGAGTATCCCGTGCTGCTCGACTACGTCCAGTTGCTTGATCTGCACCGACTCGTCGAAGATCAATCTGTGCGAGAGTCCGTCTGGAAATTGGAAAGCAATCGATGTTAAAATTTATACGCTCGAAAATGCGTTTTTTTTTTCTTCGATTATATTAACTGCAACTTTTAATTTGCAACACATTTTTATTTTTGCGTAATCTTAACGTTCGATGATCGAGTACTCTTTAATAGATTTCCGAGATAATTTGCGTTATGCCAATTATATACCTTCGATGAGAAACGTTCCGCTCTCCGAGGCGAGGATCAGTCTATTCTCCAGCCAGACATCACCGCAAACAACCTCGTGGGTTTCAGGGGGCCGACGGTGGCAAGAGACGTAGGCGCGAGACCGCGCATAATAGCTTCCAGCTTCAAGGCTTGCCCGACTCGCACCATCTCGACTGCACGTGTCTCCTCTCGACGTCGACCCGGCGCCTCGACGACGTCTGAGAGCGCTCGCCGATTTAGCATGCTCTATTGTACAGAATTGTGCCGAATCGATCTTTAAACTTCAAGATATATCAAGCTTTCTTGAGATTATTACTAAGCATCTTGCGTTCCTCCGGAAAAATATTTTATTGATTTTTATTTTGTGATTACGCTATAATATATTTTTATTAATAATATTGATATACTCTGTTTAAAATTAAGTATATTGATATTATTAAAAAAAAGTCGATATACATTAAATCAATTAGAAATAAATAGTTAATTACTCTCGATAAAATGTAACGTAATTTGATGATATCATCAAATTACGTTACACTTTATCGAGAGTATTATAAATCAAAGTTAATGGAACGTGGAAGAAATATAAGCGAGTAAATGACAGTTTTCACGAAGTAACTTACGTTGCTCTTGCTCTCCTGCGAGTGCTCCTGGTACATATCTCGCAATAGGGCGTCGAGGGTTCTCTCCCTTTTTCTGGAGAATGTCGGGGTGTCGAACGTAGCCTTCTCGCCGTTGATCATTTTAACGAGAAGAAATTCTCGAAGATTATACGGATCCTCGAATACCGGCGGGCAGGGTAGGCTCGGACCGAATAGGGGTACGTTCTCGTCGCAGTAAATAGCAACCCGCCACCCCTTGCCGTTCGCCTCGGTCGTCACCACGGCGAACACGTCTACGTAATGGGAAATGGATTGATAGTCAACAAGTGATCTTTTCTCATCTTACTTCATAAAATTCTATGTTAGGTTTTTTTTTCTATGTATGCACGTTCATTGTATCTTATCTCAGTTTGATTAATTCGCGATTAATGGTTAGCAAAAGACGATGAAAAATATACGGAAAGAATATTTTTAATGATTAAGTGGAAACTATTTTATTGATAACACAGATATACATAATCGAGAAATAAATCAAGTGAATATATTGTTTAAAGTTCAAACGTAAACAAAATCTGTAGGCGTGCAAAATGAAGAAAAAAGGATGAGAATCACTATGTTGTATGTATATTTCGGTGTCAATTGTACAGCCCGTGTGCTCTTTATGTAACGATAACAGGCAAGGTTCGGTTGATATATTGTAACGTGATCTTATCTGACCTTACATGTGATATTTTTCTTAACTCACGGGTAAATTGGCTTCTTATGCAGTTCGGATTGAATGTATCCACAGCTGACGGATCATCCGCGTAGATGATGTTGACGATATCGTTGCCGATGTGTCTCTTCCTCTCTAGCTGCTGCGGATTATCCTTTGAATACGGTAACATCGTGCTAATGTGATACATAACTTCGTGACCTGCATAAACCGTGTAGTAACTTTCCTTGCCGGTCATATCTCCTGAGAAACGATAAAACGTACGATTAAAATCATGAAAATGAGAGAAGAGATTCTTCAAATTTACTATGAATGTAGAATATCGTAAATACCATGGAAAGTGTCAAAGAAACTGTGATAGAGACTGATTAAAAGATCTATTTAATTGACATTTTATTTAGCAATATTTTAATATTATAATTCAATATTATATCATTTTACTGCGCGCATTATATTATATATTTATACATCTATAATATAAAAAAGATACATATTGATAAAAAAAGAACAATCTAAAACAGATTGTTGATCAAAGGAGTTGAAAAAGAGAAGAAAAAATATTCGAATTCTTTCAGTGTAACAATCTGCAGAGAGGAGAAAGAGAGAGAGAGAGAGAGAGAGAGAAGAAGAGGAGATAAATTGCAAACCTCTTCTGATTGCAGATCCCGAGTTTGCACTGTCAATATCCATATTACCAACGTACCTTTCACATCCAAGCCGCCCCTGTATTTGTCCCAGCCTTTGAGCCGTATTCGCTCACCCAGGATCTCCAGGAAGGTCTCGAAGCCCGGGCTACCTCTTTCTACGAGCAATGAGAAACGTTTCTCAGCGGGGGGAATCGATAACGCTATCTATTATCACTTAATTTCCCATCCCACTCGACTGTCTTTTGTTCCCGCTGACACTCCTGATGGTCTTACCGTTAGACAACATCTCATCGTCGGTGGTCTGACCTTCTCTCGCGTAAATTACGCCAAACTTGAAGTTCACCGAGCCTTCTTGTTCCTCGAGCAGCAATAGATCCTGCAACAGGCATCATTGAATTAGTTCGTGTCTCTGATGATGTCATTTGTCGAGCATGAAACTGGCATGAGACATCTGTAAATGTACCTTTTGAAGTTCGGGCGTGAAAACTTCTCGCGGCACCTTATCGAGTTTCTCCAGACCGAAAAAATTGCTGAAAAGGTCAGAGTTAGTAGACTGATGTTAGAAGACACGGTTCTATTCAATTTGTAGACAGAGATATAGTTACCTGAGGATCTGCCTGATAGTCATTGTCTTGTTCGCCGAATACGGCAACGATATTTTCTGCGCGCCCTACGCGAAACATTTCTCAATTTATCACGATTGATTTTGCATCCATATATACCGATTAATAATTTGACACTCTTAATAAAATTACGCGTGCTTATAATCGAGCTCGGTATCGGATATTATAATGAAAGTAGATTATAATTCAAAAGATCTATTTTTTTCATTTCTACATCGAGCACAAAGTAAATGTAAATGTTATAAAGAGAGATATATAGATATCAATTTATTTTAATGAGAAGAAGAGTTATAATACTTTTTTTATGAAAAAAGAGATTGAAGCTACGCTTAATGGGATGACATTTTCTGCAGTTTTCATGCTAGTGTAAAAAGGAAGAAAATTGAGAACATAAAAAATTCCATAAATTTATCTCAAGACAGTGAGAGAGAGAGAGAGAGAGAGAGAGAAAAATGTCAGAAACCTCTTTTTCTTACTAAATAATATATTATCTACTTACAGTTCGCCTCCATAAAATAACTCTGTAGTGCGGTACGCATTGATCACCGACTTCGCTTGTGACTACTGAGAGGAAGAGAGGATTTCTCTCTTGATCGGAAGCAATGTAATTTTGATGCACTGTGCACAGATAGAAGCGCAATTAGAATTCGCACTATTATTTAGCACTTTAAGCTATTTATAATTAGGTCGTGTAAATAATTTTTGCGGCAAAGTTTTTGTATACACTTAAAAACTACAAAAACTGGAGAAGGCAATTCCACTTCATTCATAAATTTTTACTAAAAATAAACGCAACGGCGATTAACTCGGTCAAGCGAATAAAGAGCATAACTTTATTTGCATAAGTGGACTTCTAATGGAATTTTCCATCGTGTTACCGCAATATTATATAATTAATCATGGAAAGGAAATATAATTTAAAAAACTGAGTTATAAAATTTATATGTGGGGATAGAAATAATCCAAATAAAATACGTTTATACGCATAATTAATGTAATTGGCATATCGATATTGTGTCGATACATTCGCAACTTACGTTTGCCCAGAAAGTATTTAAAGTACCAACGCGTTTGGTACTCCGGGTTTTCTAGTATCGGCGTACTCGGCGAACCAAACATCTGTCGAAGTAAAATTCGTTTCTCGTTACAGACATCATTTTAAGGAATAGAAGTGAGATAGAATAAAGGACGGAACGGGGTGAGAGCAAGTAATTACGCTCACTACGAAATGGGACGAATCTTAAGAGATGAAAGAAAGAGATCCGAACAAGTTGATCGTTTGATCATTAGGCTTCCTTACCTCTTCTTTTTCTCCAGGGGAATCCCCGTTCTCCACTCGAAATCTTCTGCCATTGTCGGCGCCGTCTTGCTCGATCTGCGGCAACTGAAAATACATTTTCAGACGTCACGATTAGCAAATACGCGAAATTCCGGTGCGAGTCAACATGCTCCAGTTTTGAGTTTGCAAATCGTAGTTCCCAGACCTCGAAACGCGCGCGATCGAAAGCAGAGACGGCCAACTTAATCGGATTTTTTAAAAAAGCTTGTTACATGCAAATTTCTTTTATAGGTAATCTTTGTTTCTCCGAGAAAAATTCGATATTCATTTTCACAAAATTGAACTTAACCGAATTCCATTATGAAGTATTTACTATAAACGTACCCTTAAAAAATTTAGAAATTTTCAATCTCTGATTAAAAATATTGGAATCGATGTTTTTAAAAGGAATAAAAAGAAAATTAAAATAAATATTATTTAAATTGAAATTTTAAATTAAATTCTCTGCAGAGAGAAAGAAAAACATTTTGCCAAACATTTTATTATTAATATAAAACAATATGATTTTTTTTTGCTCACAAATTAATTAAACATATATCATATTTTTGACCAAAAATGTATTTGACGTATCAATTTGCAAGTTTTATGATTCAGGGATTTTTTCAATTTTTTGATAGAAAAATCTATCGAACATATTGTAACGTCATACATTAACTGTGAGTGAAGCACGATGCAACTTTGGCGAACTGTGATAAGCAAATCAATAGATAAACAGCCAGAGATAGAGGGAGACAATATAATCGGCTTACCGGACGTGTGTCGCGGATTATTATAGGGCGCTCGTATGTTTTTATCATGGCGATTAGGATTACCGTGTCACAAGCACTATCTTAAGACCCTCATGTGGTAAGTAGAGCGAGACTCTTACCTAGATATGTGTCCGCTCTTTTTTATCCGTTTCCTTACCATTTCGACACTTCCGTAGCATCGTCTCGATAGGACTCCTCGCCTCGTTATCGCGTCCGTGGTGGATCTAAAAGACGAGTTTTCATGTTTTTAGATGCAAGACGAGTGTGCACACTATGAAGATATAATTCTATCTCGCGGACTTTTCGCAAAAGGTGTAAGACCAGTTCACACATTCGTTGGAGGCATATGGTTCGCAAACGCGTATCATTTTTTATTTATTTGATTTTCTATACGCTTTTAGTTTGTACTATAGGGACACTTCGCTTTGCGTAAATTTTTTATAGCTTTTTTTCGCGTACATATATATGTTGTTATAGAATCGTTTACGCTAAGAGAGGTAACACGTCACGGTGAACGGCATTGTTGACCAAGAACATGTACATTTTTTTACGGATCTCACAGTATACTTCCGTTGTAATAGCAACATGTTATTTGTTATTCGAAAGTAACACACTATCTTGTAGATAAATTCGGAAAGTCACGGAAACGTTGCTTGAAGAATTTATTTCGTTCTGCAATCAATTTTGCATTGACATTGTAAATTAATCTCTATACTCGCAAAATTATTACAACCTTGTCTTTAATTTTAATCAGATTCTTTGACTTTAATTTAAAATTTATTTTCCTTCAACTAAAAAATTGGAGCACAAATAAAAAATTGGAATCAAAAAGATTTGAAAATGTAGAGTTTTTCTTGAATTAATCTTCTAGGAGATAAAAATTTTCCTTGTTCGTTTAAAGTCAAAGGATTTTATTTCTTAAGAATTTTAATTTGTAATTTAATGACCACAAGATGTTTAATATTAAATATATTAAAAATTTACGACGCAAAAAATGATCTTGTTCGAAATTGATACTAAGAAAAATTCATTTTACGTTCGGCAAATAATCTATGACATAATCAAAATTGAGAGCGGGACGATTGTGGAATAGCCTGCCATTGCGCTTTCCGATATCCTTTTTTGCACGGAAGATTAAGTGATAAAATTCTGCTATCGGCAGCATAATTATCATTGACTCGCTAAATGTATTCCGATCGAATACGATCATCCCCCGGCGAACGGATCGCGTCTCCCCCGTAGTGTGAATGTAGCGTAATGTGACAGCACCCTCCGCTCGCCGACTCAACCCGTCTCTCGCGTTTCTCATTTTTCACGACATGAATATCTAGGTTAACGAGAAGCTACATCGAGGTCAAATTGGCCGGGCAACTGGGAGAGGCCGTTACATGGACAGAGACATAGGAAACAATTATTGTTCAAGATTCGGGATTCGCACGGGTCATGATCTTTTTCCTCAACAGCGCTTCTCGTTAAATCGTTGGTCGATTCAAGTCTGCAAAGTTTTATCGGGTTATTGCGCGATGAAAATAAAGAAAGATCAATCAACAGGTCAAGTACTAAACAAAGCAGTAAATTGTCGTATGTTCTTCCTAATAAAAATGATAGTAAATGGATGAGTAGATACGAGATATAAATATCCGTACAAACAAAAAGATGAGCGATAATAGTGGGTTACTTGCTCGTTCTTTTTGAAAAAAAAAGCGATTGATCGACAATTGAGGAATCAATAACTCGTTACTCGATTCGGCAGTTGACTTATTCGTAGTTAATTTCGTTAGATCAGAGGCCACGTACACATGACTGGCGCGCCGATGCAGCTGCCTGAGCTGCGAGGACGGCAGGATCGTCGTCACGCACACCGATCTGGATCTGCTTCTGCGATTCATCTCCTGGACGCACGAACCGGGTCGCAACAATTCCTCTTCGCTATCGCTGGTCGTAATCGGTACGGCGGCCTCGCCGCTCTCGCGTCTCGCTTTGCGAGACTTAATCTTATCCGTGGAACTCAAGGACGGTGAAACTGCGCTCGTCGCCGGATGCGTCGTCGGCGAGGTATTAGTAGCAGAGGCGGCAGTCCCTCGTAGTCGCGAAACGAGCTTCATGTCCAAGCATAGCATTTTCACTGACCTCTTTGATACGCGATGTACGTCTCTGCGTATTACGTACAATTTAACTGTATGACTACGCACAACGCAGTTTTGTCATCACGGGCAACGTGCGTCGCTGGAGACGGACTCGGTGCGTTTCTCTTCTGGTAGCATCACCATCATCATCACTATCATCGTCGTTACGATGTCGTTGAACTCGGCCGATGATGACAAACGTTGGCACCCGCATCACTCTGCGACTTGTGCAAACCGAACACGTTGCAAAATTGCCGCAACGGTGAGGTTGAAGGGAACTACGGGTGTCTACAGGTGAGATTGTGTTCGACGAATCTCGGATTCGTGCTGTTGTCTTTAGATCCCGTTACGCGCCAATGCGTTATATCTAAGAGCGTCTTATCCAAGGAATATCGATTATATAGACAAGATCACTTGCACCGTATGGTAATCGGAATTCTCTCTCTCTTGACCCGGGTCGAAGTTTGCGTCGAGCGATGGTTTGAATAACGGATCGTTGATGCAGAACGGGAGAAATAAAACGCGAGAAATAACGCGTTTTATTTGCCCATTTATATGCCCCGTTTCTGCGATCCTTGAAATATTATGCAATAACGTAACTAGTTATATTTGCACTTAATGCGTTTTACGATAAGTGACATGTGTTTCAACTTATAATGTCGCAAATGCGGTATCGTTAGAAATAATTATGTCATGGCAGATAATTATATGTCGTAATGCATTCCGCGATATCTAAAGCTTAGTAAACGTGACGAATGAAAAAGAGTGTCTTCTGAAGAGACTAAAGACAATGATTTCAGAAAACGCAGAAATGGAGAAAACTGCGTACTTTCCTATCTGTTTAATGAACTTATTTGTATGTTGAAGATCCTTTGTATCTCTCAAAAAGAGACGAGAGATACCGTCCGTATTCACAGGTCTCGTGTCCTACCTTCGGCAAACAGCGGCATCGATCTCCCTTTGTCAGTTTTGTGGCTCTATCGCCAAATGGGCAGTTTGCGGCTGACATTGGATGTTTGTTATCCGAATGATTCGAGATGTCGGTGATACCGAGGGGAAAACGTTATGCTAACTGATATCGTCGATTTTTCTTGCTCTCTTGATCATGGCTGAGAAACTCGGGCTGAAGGACAACGGATATTGTCGGACTGATACGGTGTAATTCGATAAACAAAACATGCGAAATATATATATATATATATATTGTGTGTGTGTGTGTCGATACACAACTATACATGTTGTATATTTATATATTTACGTATGTATATATATTTGCGCGCCGATACGCCAGTCTCATGAAATTATATTCTGTGAACTTCGCGGGGACAAATGTCAAATCGCAAAATATTCGCTCATGTGAAAAATCTCCAATATATCGATATGCTCTTGCATCGAATCGTAAATTTTTATCACGAGTGAACGAAAATGTTTTCGGTTATTTAATACGCATTGCTTGCGTTGAGAAATCGAAAAATTTTATTCGAGTCAATCAGATTGCGAGATTGCTCGTTTATGGAGAGTTTCATGCGGGTTTCCCACATAAATTCTGCGGCGGAAATATCGAGCTTTATTTTTATTTAAAATCACGATTTCTACGTAAAATATTACGAAAAACTCCGTCATATCGTATTTTAAATCTACGTGATATATTAGAATGAGATGCCCTTCGCTATATTACGATTGAGAGATCAGACCTTTCGTTCCGGAATTTGAAAAGATCAAGCCAAACGTTTCGTGGCTCAAAACAGGTCAAAACTTCTTTGAAAACAACTCCGCTATTTAAGTCTTGATACTCTTCACTAACATCTTCGCTAACTCTTTCTATGAGCTTAACTTTCCTCTCTCATCAAACTAAAAGGAGATACAAACTTTACTCTTTTTAAAAAAAACTTTTTATCTTAATTGTATCTTTTTTAGAATAATATTACGATGGACTTTCAATGACATTAAAAAACACGATATAAATTATTTAATTACATCTTAAGTGTATTATTCTTTTATTCTTCATCTTCCTTTTAAAAACCATGCTTTGAATTTTTCTAGCAAAGAGCTATTCGAGTTTTAAACTTACAGAGTATCAAAAAATAAATCTTAGTGAAAAGATTCAACCGTGCAAAATGAATTTGCGTGTTCCCTCAATAATTTATCCTTATCGACGTCGTCAATAAATATACATATCTCCTCCGCAGTTCTCATTGGGAGGTGTTACCGATTTCTTGACAGAACAACAAATAGTACACCGAAGCTATACATAAGCTTTGTATCGTTAGAAAAAATTCATGCAAATCCAATTGCGGAACTCAACCAGAATACGCTTCAAAAGAGGATCGCGTGAAGCGTATATCGTTGATCGAATCTCGTGTAACAATTGTGACATACATCCATCATTCGAAAATGAGCAGAGTTGTAGCCTACGTCACATCTTGAACGCAGTCGTTAATTTTTCCCTGTAGGATATCTATAGCAAAACACACTGAGAGAAGAGAGTACAACGGACTGTGTCTCTCCTCTTGGCTATTGGCGAGACGCGAAGGACACCGCTCGCGAAACTCGACGGCACTGATCGTACTCCCTCGCGTCTTGGGTCCGCAACCCCTACTGGCCGCCCTTTCGCCTCCCTTGCCCCGCCGACGCGAATTCGCGGCGAACTTTACGAACCGATCCGTAGCGCACCAGCAGCAGCAGCAGCCCCCGCGGGGCAGAGGCAAGTTGCTCGCAGTGACATGGCGACTCGACGACTGGCGCCGCGTCGACGAGTTCGTCGGTCCCCGCGTCCTCCTCCGTCCCTTCCTCCCCTGTCTCTTTCTGTTTGTCGTCTTCCACCACCTTCACCCTCCTCCTCCTCCTCATCCTCATCCTCCTCCGCCGTTACCGTCGCAGTCACCTCTCCCTCCTCCTCCTCCGCCTCTCTTCCCGTTCATTTATCTATTTGTTCTTCCACGTACGTACGCGTATGAGGGTCCTAACGCGGTATGTACCGTGACGTACACACATGTGTCACCGCTATAACGTATATATCGACGCTTCACCACGGTTTCGGCGACGGCGTCGGTGACCCGTATTCCCGCCGACACCGAGGCGCTCCTTCAATCTCCATCGCTGTCCCGGCGATTTTGTCCCTCATCCCCCTCTACCCCTCCACTCCATCTTCTTGGCAAATTTCGGGGGATTAAGACGTGACTAGCTGCATATCAGCTTGGCGAATTAACACGACTCGATGCTAATCAGATCTTCTCCACCATCTCTGACGACGTTCTCGCGAAATGCAAATAACCGGAGAATTAAAATTGAATTTTTATGTCGGATAAATTTACGCGGAGTTTTGTGTGCTATATAACGGTTGTTTGTGATAATTGTTGCTAAAGTGGAAGAAATACTTGTTCTTTGATGAATTCAAAAGCAATCTAGTCTTGTGCTTAATTCTGTGAAAATCTTATTCTCTCTAAGCACGGAGTCTGACGGACTTAATTTAAAGTAGTAAATTAAATGGTAGTTGTTGAATTCATCTCTTTCGGAGATTTAAATAAATAAGAAGATTTGTTCTTTAATTCAATTAAAATGAACATTACATTTTGGAAAGTTTTTTAAATTTTATATATATACAAACATTTTATATCAAATATTATAAAATTGTACGTATATATATAATATTTTATGTGTATACTTTATTATTATATATGAAAAATCTCATTTATGAAAGTAATGACCAAGAATTCTAGTCTTGAAACTTTTTCAATTAAAAACATTTTTTCTATAAATTTTATTTATGATTTACACAAATCATATATTATAATAAAAATTTGTGTAGAAATATTTCCTTGAAGAATTCGATCAAATTCATATTCTTATTGACTGATAACATTTTGTAACAGGTTTTTTTCCGTTCACATATAGTGCAACGTAGTATGTATATATGCATAAAAATAGTCTTTATATAATTAATAATCTTAA
>NW_021853485.1:1898623-1932445 GCF_003651465.1 Formica exsecta
TATATATATATATATATTCTTTCTTAATAAAAATGTTCTCGAGTAACTAATTGGCAATTAAGGCGTTATACAGAAACACGACAAGATGTATATCGTTGAGAAAAAAATGTGTGTATATAATTGACGGAAGTATAGTGTCGTAATGTATCTTTTCATATCAATCTTCTCCTCATTTCACACAATGTGAACGACACGATGATGGAGTGATGCATAATAGAATTATGATACCGCAATAGATTTTCTTTACGATTGTTATCCTTTGGCCTGACTTTTAGTAACGGCATACCGTTACTTGCAGTTTTATGGAGAAAAGCAAACTAAGTTGTAACACATATGGCAAGTCGCGAGAATATTTTCATTATACATATACACATAACAGATACAGAGAAAACATTTTCAGATCAATTTCTCAATTGATTCAAAATTAAAAGAAAAAATATTTTTGTATAATCAATATATAAAAACTGAAATATATGAATCAATATATAAAAATTGAAATTGTCGAATATATTATGCCTTAATTAATCGCATAATGGTTGTGGCAGATGATAGGATGCATCGATGCTCCGTGTCTGTTTTTTCTCACATAGTTTAATCCGAAGCTTTTGAGCCACGCGCGAGTCAGGTCTCCGGTGTGTTGCTGGCATTTTATCGACTCTCGATAAGCCTAGTTGGCTCCAGCCAATGGTTTCTTATCGACTACGAAGGTGGTTGATTTCATCCCGCGCGACGGCGATAACTGACGTACAGGTCTACGTGCGAGACGTAAAAGCTGATAAAATCGCGTGAACGTGCGACAGATGCGTGCGACCGCATATTTTAATATAGAAATAATAAAGAATGAATTTAATATAGATATAATAAAGGATGAAGAGCGTAAGGCACAGAGATAAGCGGTATATTATGGTTATCGCATCGCGTCGCGTTGTAAAAAAGCGAAGAAACTATTAAAATTGCATGATATATACGACGCTATAAATAATGGAACCAGATAGAGCAAATAGCACTTTTGTGTATTTCAAATATGAAAAGGCTGTAAAAACAGCCAGAATTGCATTCGTAATATATTTTCAGAGAGTATTTTTTAAATTGTAACGATCATTAAAAGCGAAAGACCTCATTAGATCAAAGGCAAAGTAAGAGGAAATGTTGCTCATTATGATAGCAGGCGTTTTCATTAAAATAGCGGGAGGTACACGATTTTAAGCGCATCCTGTTGCACTTGCATGCAATTTTAATTTTGCATCGGTTTTTTCCGGTGAAAATGTCAAAAATGCAAAAGAGCTTATAATTTGAATAGGGAACTTTATTTTAACGGAGAGAGAGAGAGAGAGAGAAATAAATAAGTTTTAAAAGCATGTAACAAAATGAAGAAACGTAATATTGTGTTAATACATAAAAATTATTTTTTCTTTTTTTTTTTTTTGATATACATTTTTTCTAATACACATTACTCCTAATAAAAATTGGTACATATTAATCCGCCAATCGGTCAAATTTTTGGTAAAAAACAATATTGGAATTATTTTCAGCTTAATAGCGAAAAAGCCAATTCGTCGCAAATATATAAAGAATTATATATGTACAAAATATTTTATCACAATCAATATTTGTTAAAGTACACATTCGAATAGTAGTTTGAAAGAACATAGGAGTAATGTGCATAATTTTATTAAGCTTGTCCGCGTGTTTGTGTCTCTTAACTGAATTAAAACGAAAAGGATGGCCAAAAGATTAGAAAGATATAGATTAGGATGCATCTCATCCAAATGTGATGGGAATATTGAAATTTGCCCTCAAATTTGTAGCTATCGTATACTGTCAATAGACTTAACATGAATTTCCATGAAAGTCGATATCGTCAAGAGATCTAAACGATTTCCACGAAAATGCTGATACGGTCGGTAGATTTCCTTGAATATGGTAAAGAGGCAACACTCGTAATGTATATTGTGCAATTTTACATAAAAAAAGTAATATATTATAAATGATATAGAATCGATTGGAATTACGTGATGCCATAATATTTTTTGATAATGAAAATTGTTTCTTGATAATTAGTATGTATTAGGAGTTTTCTTTGATTTCACAAACTCCTATCAATTATTTTTTCATCCATCTATGTCTTGCGAGTTGTATGTCACGTGCGAAAAAAAAACTCCAAGTATGTCGTTGATTAAATAAATTAAAAACCGTATAAAATTACGGAGATACGTGCACGTGAAAAGAGGATATTTGCTCGGGCGCGCGTGGCCGGTTTACGACGATAACAGCGTTGACCAATGCAGTCCCGCGGATAACGCGCGTAAAAATAGATGCGGGAAGCCTCGTCCGACTTTGAAACTATTAGCAATTTATGTCGCAATTCTTTTCCTCGTGGGCTTCAACACGATGTTGTAGCCACTTTGCGCGATCTACGCTGTTTCGCTCGAGATCGAATAATTTATTTAAAAATTTTAATGAATTTTTTTTTATTAAACTTCTTGAAATATGCAATTTTCGTAGCGTGCTCTTTTTAAATGACATCTGGATGGTAGTCTTTCACAGATTGAAAAATGCTGGGGATGGAAAGACTTTGTGGAAAGGACAACAAAGAGTAACAAAGGTGACCTCTATAACACGTCCATCTTAATCACGCTGACAAATGAAAAACAGACGCGAAACTTTATTCCACAAAGAAAAGAAACAATAGTCCTTATGACATATCGTCGTAGTTTTGTAGCTTTGCGAAAACACGTATACTGCTGTGTTATATTATGTATCAGTATATTATAGTATTTTCTGTGAAACTGAGAAAAAGCGTGTGCGATATAAGTACGAAACGTACGCTTTGACAAAGCAAGACATGACTGTGCCAGTGGTTTCCCTTTTGTATGAAGGTAATTAGCATATTATATGTATACATTAATCGAAAGTCACGAGGCCGCGTGTACGCATTAATGTGTATTATACACGCATTCCCGTCACGCAGAGACCAGTCGAGCTTTCAACGTTATTATCGCGAAAATGGTAATTCCGCTTTCCTCTTTGGCGACTAGAGAGTGATAAAAATGGGGAATTATTATATCATTGAGAATTAACATTTTCATCGAGAGAATGAACATATTTTTTTCTGAAAATTGACGTTAATGTAATGAAGATTTTAGATAAGACAAAATTTTTGGACAAACATAAATCAACTTGTACAGTATTTTTTATGATAAAATTATGGAAAAGATAAAATAAAAAATATGCTTTTAATCTTTTTGCTTCCAAGTTTCTAATTTGCACAACTCTACTTGTTGTAATTCATTTTCGAGAAACTGAATTTGACTATTAAATTTTCTCGATAACGTGATTAATTCTGTTATTTTTCTAAGAGAAACTGCAGTTCTTTTTATATCTATTTATGTTTATTTATCATTTACTATCATACACTACTACTATTGTGTTTCTTGTCTTTGTTCTACATCCGCGAAATATTTGCATATTTTAAACATACGTCGCATATGTCTGGTATGCTTACATAAAATCTATTCATAGCCTCGTAATGAGCGTGACAAATTCCGATGTATATGAGTGTTATATCTATCTTCATCGTCTCAAGCGTCTATCGGAAAAGAGGGGTCAAAGACCCGAAAAGTCATCAAAGTAGCCACTAAAGTACCAAAAGGACGGTATCGAAACATCCAATATCCCTCGTCAAGACGAACATCGTCTTCACGTCTCTATTCACGTACCATACCTACAAAAGTCTCGTTATGCATCAACAAAATCGATATAGCGTGCTTTCGAATGCAGGCCAGCAGCGCGGTGACGTAATTCAACGATATATTCAACGAGAGCAGAGAGTCATCGAAAACGCTGGATTTCTTTCGCGACTATAACATCTCTCGATTAACTATCTCGGCTCACATCGACCCTTTCTCTCTCTCTCTCTCTCTATCTATCTATCTCTATCTCTCTGTACCTGGCTAACCGTGTAATACCGTTTTTCCTCGCGGATCTTTTCCTATTCTCTCCTCACCCTATCCTCTCTCTTTCTCTCTCGCCGCCTCCTGCTATAGCATCTCCCTTATATGCTCCATATTTCTGTCTCGCCCCGATACCCCCTACGTTCACCATCGAGATGCCGCGGTCGACTTCCGCTCGGTCAAGCATGATCGAGATTGATCGGCTTGACACAAAAGAGCGGCAGCGGACACTCGGCCCAGTCCAATAGCAAAAGGGTTAATTATAAAGAGCGAGGCACCAAAATCCGATATCGCGGTGCCATTACTCGTCGGCGCGATATTGTTGTTGTTGTCGTTGCTGTAACTATAATATTAGTAATGGTTAAATTAATATTAATTATCTTAGACTAGCCGTCTTTAACTTAATGCTTCGCAAACTAGCGATGATATCGCGAGTAATCCCGTAGATGTTCCGCAAGATTTTTTCCCATAATAATAATAAATGTTTCCATTAAAGCTAATTTTAATTTAATTTAAACGGTTTTAAATTACGCTCTTAAGCTTTAAATAGTATTTAAAGCTTGAATATATACGTGTTTTCTAATTTCGTCTTCTAAAAGAGACTGAGGGAATATTTCGCTACATAAAAATACAATATGTAGGGGAATATTTTTAAAAGTATTAAAAAGGTGTCGACCAAGAGACACGTAAAAGTTGATGTTGGCGGAATTTTAATGAGTCGAGTTTTCAGTACGCCGGATGTGTCCGTGCGCGGATTGTCAGAAATTAGCGTACGCGGAAAACTCTTTTTGCCGAGATTATAATATTATTGATTCCACGCCAGAAAAGAGGAGAAACACTTCGTGGCGAAACGTACATGCTTTCGGTAGTTTACGCGTCTTTGCAGGGAGGGTTAATCTCATTATCCCCCGCAAGAGGAGAACAAAGTGGATCATAAAGAAGGCGGTGTTTCGCTTGAACGCTTCGTTGGCGGATAAAGCAATTAAATTTTCAGTGATTCAAGTATGATACAATTGTGTGTGTAACACGCTAGTCGAATGTAGTAGTAAAATCTACTGGAACACAACACGAGAGGGACAGAGAAAAAGATAGAGTGAATTTTCGCGAGAATTTTACCTAATTATAATAATATATGCAATTGGATAAATATGCATCATAAAATGTAATTACGAATTATGACTAATTACCGTAATAATGTGAACATTCATCAGTGCTTAATAACAAAGTTTGTTAACGATATTTCGTTACGTGCTACTTCGCTCCTCGTTACGCGAGTGAAACTAAATGTTTTTTCATTGTTTCTAAATTGCTATTTGATTCCGGGATATCTGTTTTCTCCGCGAAAACTACAATACCGTATAGTCTTCTTCACCTTCACGGATCGTTTCCTTCTCTTCTATTTGCCAGATACGTGGTATATCCAACGTGGAAGACGCCACATCGCTCGATTATAACGCGGAAATGTTTCGTCGCGGAATTAATTCAGATATGCTCCGGTCGTTAAGGGGAGAGTTAATTAATAGCCCTTAGCTAATTAGTATCCGGCGTATTAAAAATCGATGATGGAAATGCGCGAATGTCGCGGCAGCCTCTCTCTTGCGAATTGATGAGAAACAATAGGATGGATTCCGAAAGGGGGAGGATCTTGCTCCCTTATCTCTTGATCGTCTATCGTTTCGATGAAATCGTATCCGGCAAAAATATCCGCATCGTTATCCCTCGAATGTAAGAGGGAAAATAACTTTTCTTCAAATCATTTTCAAAGCGGCCGCTCGTAAATCACGGCATTATGAGCGCGTATACTCGTAACCGTGTAATACGGTTATATTACGTGATTTACGTGCGTCGTTTCGTCCGCAGGATTAGAGAGCAATCCGCGCGTTCGCTTTGCGACGCCGATTATCTCGGTTTTATTATGCGATCGCGTCGGTGTGTCGTTGGCACGATCGGTTAACTTGCGTTCAATTCGAGATCACAATTTCCACATTCCACTCAATATTCATCAATCGGGATTACGCGAAGCTAATTGAGCCTTAAAGTCACGCGCTCGAATTTCCGTCAATTAAAAGTTTCGCCGACGCTAAGCCAAGTTTCTCCGAAGGCATTGTTTGTCAAGCGTCACTGTTGTCGCACCGAAAAATCGACGACGATATAAATAGTTGAGCGTAAGCTCGGCATCGCGAAAGTCGGGCAAAGTCCTAAAAGTGTGTACGACGTCGCGTTATATATTTTTAATAAGATAGCGACTATGTAAAATTGCGCGAGCACTATTTGTTTATTGGAAACTCCCGAGTGAAATTTGAGGCATGTACAATATGCGTATAAAAAAAAAAAAATTAATCGAAAAAAATGCAATGCTTATCGAGGCAATATTTGGATTGGAATATCCTTGAAAATGTATAGTGTATGTCATTCGAATATTTTGTTAATTCTCATTTGTATTTTCACAGCGATCTTCAATTATGTTTGTATGCACATGAATAATTAAATGATATAATTCCATGATGAAGGAATTTAAACAATGAAACGGCCTTGTCGGGTAACAGCGAGCGAGAATTTCACTCAACAACGCAACTTATATAATATTAACCTTTTGTTTATTCATAAATAGGAGCACGCCTCTTTTTTCGCTTGCCGCCGTTAATGCGAAAAATTATTTGCCAACAAAAATATAATATAACAAATCATGCAGTGAAAGTTTAACATGTTCAAACGAAATATAATAATTTTTATATTTAATATAATTTTGACGTTTAATAATTTACAATTCCCAGTTGGAAAGCTCACAATTCGTTTTGTCTGTAAATAATTAAGCGCATTTGTTACATCGTTCGTGAAAGCGATCGAAACCTTGTTTTTCATCAATCGATATCAGTATAAGCGACAGCAGTTGCGGTAAACCTATTGCGGGGACCGCGATTGTTCGGCTTTATACTCGGATTGATTGGTTTGCTCGTGGCTTCGTACCCGTCTTTAATGCCCTAATCTCAGAATCATTAAACTTCTAAGACGTGGCAATATCTGTTTCTAGTGTCGAGCAATTCACGAAGTAGAACATATAAAATTGATTCTACTGAAGAGGCGTATTACACGAAACACACGCTTTCGCGAGCTCCCGCTGTACAGTAACGATTGTATCGAGCGCATCAGTTCTTGAAATTAAGACTAAAAGTTTCAAGTTCTTGTTCTTTCAAGTTATCGCGCCATAAGATATTTTATACTCTCATGAATAATGTATATAATTTTATAGGAATTAACACACAATTTATTTTCCCGTTTTTATTAATATAATATAAAGCTTTTAAATCATATTTTATTTATATGAGAATTTTATCATATTTTTTATTATTAATATTTTTTCTTTCAGTTGCGAGAAAATAGCGTTAATTATAATAAAGTTGCTATTCGATGACGGTTTGCAAAAGCAGTGAAACGACTAGAAATAATAGTAAGAAATTTCTTTTGCGATATCCATAAATATTGTTTAACGTAACAAAGAATAAAAGAGACGCGCCTCCAACGTATGCGAGGAAGAAGGATCTGCTATCTAGAAAATTGAGATCGACTCACCTGGCGGTCCATGGTAGCACCTTGTTGCCCTCCAAACTGATGCTTCGCAGTTCGTATTTGGTCCTGTATCGTAGCGGCGAAGCCGGCACCGCGTTCGTGTGGGTAACGTTCTTCATGCTTTTCGTGGTGGGCCCGGAGAGCGCGTGCCTTCTCATGGACGTGCCTTCCCTCGCCGACTGATTGATAGTCCTCCGCAAAGAACTCATTTTTCGACAACACTCTGTTTGTTCGCGATGTTGTTCACGATTCGGTTACGTGATCGTTATTACGCGTCATAATTTTTCACGAAACAGACGGATAAGTCGTAGACTGAAGACGGCGATTTATATCTCCGTCAATTGCATCTCGGGTTCGCGATCGGCGAAAACTTTTGCGCCAAACAGCTGTTCCTTTCTTCCAAGAGCTCTTTTGTCACAACACCGTCGTTTTCCATTCAACCGGCGTAATCTCCCGCCGCAAAGAAGTTTATCCTCACCAGACCCAGTTTTCCGCCGCGAGTACCTTTGGCTCTCCGTTCCGGCGACGGTGGTAGCATCCCAGTTTAAACTTCCCGAACAAAGTTTACAGGATAAACACGGATCCCTCTTAGTTACAGAAGCTTCTTTTCCGTTCTGTGCCGCCTAACGTCAATCTCTTTCTCCGCGGAAAAGTAGCTATACCGAAACTCTCATCGAGGGAGATCACAGTTCGTTAATCGAATTCTGTCTTCGTTCGTCGCGAAGAGAAATACTGCTTGTCTCGGTTCTCGTCGCGAACGACGCTTCTCGGTGTCTCGTCAAGAGCGATCATCCCGTCTGGCTCTTCCGCTCCTCCGGATAGTCTTCGTCGTCGGTCCGACTGATCACAGGTGCGGACACGACGGTTTTATCCTGTACGAGCGTAAATGGCCGCGCTACTTTTCAACCCCACCATCCATCGGCGTCGTTCGCCACCATAACTCGCACCGTTGCCGGTATGCCGCTCATCGTCCAGCCCCACCATAGTTCTTCGACCACCCCACGTATTTGCCGTTGTCATCCCTCGCCGTAGACGCTCTCTCCTGTCCTGAGAACACCCTCTCTCGTCTCTTCCCTACTCGGTATCGGCTATTCGCGCGAGTGCGCGTCGACTAAAGTTTATCGCTCGCGCCTCACCGATCCAATCAACGATGGACCGAGAGTGGATGCTGGGAACGTGTGTGGCCACCTTGTATTGCGATTATTGTCAGAGGATTTCCCTTGCGTCGCTACTTTTTCCTTTTCGATAACAAACGCTAAAGTTTGACGATAAAAGCTACATCGTTGAGATTATTAGAATTGCCAGAATATCTTTGCAGCGTTTTTTTTTCTCTCTCTGGATACTGATAGAATTAGATGAATCACTCTATCGGGATTGTTGAATCTAAAAGAGCATAGAATCATCGCACTTTCCAATCTCATGTTAAAGGATAGTAATATTACGTAAAGACCTATTTTACTGGAATTTTACTGAAGCTGTGAGAGAGAAAAAATTTGTATCGCATTGCATTGTTTCTCTTCTATAGCAAATACTAACATTAGAATTATTCTGTGAAAAATTGTTCGGGCTGAAAGAAAATGTTTATCGTGCTGCATTATTTTTCTCAACGCGATAAATGTCAATATTATTTTAAACAAAAGAACAAATTAGCAAAGTTAAGATTGACATTCTCCTCGCGAGTCGCAAAGTTCTTCCCAGTCAGTCTCGAGATATCTCGGACTCGCATAATCAAAGTGAGTTGCAACGAGCGCTACTATTTGCAAACTGCAAATGTAACTTGGAAAATTATTCCGCGTACCCTTCCGCGTCTACCTCGAGCGCGCACGTAGTGTCTATGTATCGCGAAGTTACTCGTGCGTAAACGATTACCTACCCTTTAAACGAGTAATCGTGCACGAGCCCTTACTGCGCGTCAGCTATGTACGAGCTCACGCATCATAGAAATTCTTCCAGAGCCCAACGCAAGTTTGCGTCAAGAAGCGTATTTTATTTTTCGCTATTTATTCTCCTCCGTAAAACACATACGCAGATAATGCGTTACGCATATTAAAACTCTACAAGTACTCTAGAAAATGTCCTCGCGTGATCTTAATTCCGATGAGATAATAAGGATTCTACGCGTGGCTAGTATTCAAATGTGGATTTCTTGTACGAGAAAGTGTCCTCAAACAATCGTTGTTTGCGCGATTTTACATTCAACGTTAAATATCTTGATAATTAAACTTTGTGTTATTACATGGGGATGTCAATTAAAGCGTTACATGTGAAAATTAATTGGCCATTTGCGAGCTTTTACCGATAGTGACAATTAATTGAAATTTTCCATTTAAATATACAAATTCATCAACGAGTCCGGTCGCGCTATTAAAATTTTTATGCATTACACGCGACACGTCGCTAGATTACGCAGACGTTTGCCTTAGGCCTCTATTGATCGTTAAACTTACTTTTTGCACGCTTCACTTATACGTTATAAAGATAATCGGTTAGCTGCAGCCTGATTGCGATCCACGCTTCGTTCCAGCCTGGTACGCCTCTTTGAAAAAACAATCGTGTAGAAATAAAAAGCTAATATGTAAAAATGTCGATTAAATCTCGAAATAGATATCAATCTATTCAAATACTATTCATTAAAATTGTTTTACATTCTGCATGAAAAATTTAATCACGAGTTAATTTTGAATAAAATTACACATTGCTGCGAAACTCGAGAGAGAGAGCTTTTTTTTTTTATATAAAATATACCTCGTCTATATAACTCGTAATTAATATGCATGTGCTTTAGACACGTATTTCATCCTCCCTTTTATATAGTTTAGACACGGAGTTGTCGCGCGAGTAAAACATTTTGCAACAAAGTACACTTTGAATGAACCTAACTACTAACTAGTTTGCGATATGACGGGAGAACGGTAATCTATTGTTGTATCTTAACAATGATAATTAAACCGAATATAGCGATGCGCGACGAGTGCAAATTACACTTATATCGTCAACATTTTGCAACAAATTCGAATTTTCAATCAATTGACTAATCTCTAGTATCTACGTCATTAACACGATGGGGATTCACCTTTGTAGGAGTAATGACATTTAACCGAGGCATCTCACGTGCGTTGCATCATTCTCGCTTACCTCTAAGCCGCACGTGCCGCGCACCGGATGTGCAGCGCAACCGTCTTCGAGTCATCCCATTACTGAGAGAATGTATCACATTATACGGTACATACCCGCTGTCGCGTATACATATATATATATATATATATATATTACGTAATCGGGATTTCTCGCGAAATTCGCGGCTTGATGCGCGCGATTGTCCCTCAATCCAAGGAGCGCCCCCGCGGATCGCGAGCAAGCTCGGGAAAGACCGTGGAAGACTGCTCGATTCACGGCCAAGATAATTCCGCGAAGGGTGCGCGGGAAAAACGCATGCGTCGATCCGCCCCGCATGGTCGAAGAAGCAAAGTACACATGTACCTATATGTGCGGCGCTCGGACGGACCGCGTATTTTCGGAAAAACAAGCGCATATATCTCCAAGCGAGGGGAGAACGAAGATCGGGAAGGACACGTCTTTTTCCATCGAGGGATCGATCAAAAGGACTTCGCGAAGCAATTATAGAGAGGCACCCTCGTATATGTGCGCTCCGTCTCTCCCCTCTCTTTCATACTCTCTCCCTCTCTCTTTCTCTATTTTCTCTCCGACGCGACCTCGCGATCATTCGCCATGATCGCCCGAGGCTGCTGTCGATCTCGATGGATCCGATGTTTTGCGGAGAATTCTTTCCCGGCTCGTAATTAATTTAGACACATTCTTTCCTCGGCTTCGCCGATTGTTCTGGGCGAGAAGACCGGATGAGTTCTCGCAGGAGGTGCGATCTAATTATCACGAGAGACGCCTTTTCGTCTCGGCATCTTCTCAAATGCTATTTCTTACCTTCTTCTCTTTTCTTTCTCTTTTTTCTATGATATGGAATGATTAATTACTCGGAAGTGTATTAGGTTGGTACATATGTATTCGGAAAATAGATTTGGATGGATTCAATTTTAATCTCATCATCCACACTTTTCTTCTCTTACATCGCATGTTTTATGTATTCTTGAAATTAAAATTTAAAATCATCTCTTTACTTTCCGGAAGATCTAGCTGAGTACATTTGCTTAATATGGCATAAATAAAATTATCAAATATCGGGAGAAAGTATTTTCCTGATAATGTTTTGAAGCAGTAATCTCCTTCGTAAAAAAGATAATGTTCTCTGTACGGATATGCTAGAATAAGATTTCTCCAGTAAAGTCATCATAAAAAATTTATTCGTTAATAAGGGTAACAATACAAGCCGCTTTTAGTAACCAATTTTATTAATAGGCATGTTCTCCCCGACCTCGCTCGAAGATCATATTACACTTTCCATTTATTCGCGATTGCTGTTGAAGTTGCGCGCTATTTTATCATAGCTTCGACAACACGTCGGGCCGTGTAAATTAATCTCCCGCGAAGTAATACGAAGCGAGGGTTACATGATTTATAATAACGCACTCAGACCTTGCGATTCGTGCGCTGTCGACATTTGTTAGCAGTTACAATTTAGGGGAGTTTAGTATACAAACTTATATATATCCGTCGCTTATATCGAAACAGTACCGTCAAGACAGCGAGCGTATTGGCATATTTGTTTCAGCCATTTTACCAGACTCAGTTTCCCCTATTTTCCTTTAATTTGATCCCTCGTCTCGTTATGTACATTCCAGTAGCACCAATTTCACCCGCGGGAAACCCTTGCGAATATTGCACGGGCACGTTCGATTCGTGAAAACGACCAATTCACACGCAATTCGCATCCTTTACAAAATTTGATATAAAAACGATGAGCCGTCCCTATAAAAATTATCCGTTATGTTAATTTCTATATATAACACTAATATTAGCGCACTATTTCACCCTTAGTTTTTCTAATTCCACGCGTCATTCCACGTCACTCTTGTTCCACGCTAATCCCATAAGTTAAGTACAAGCGTTTCATTAATTTCTCTTATCTGAAGCATTTTTCTCTTCTCTTTCTTCGACATTGAATTTTGCTCGCGATAGCAAGTCTTTGTTGGAAGACGCTCTAAAAGGACGATGTAACCGACGTCGAGATAAAAATTCGGACGTTGATAACACTTGTTATGTAATATTTCAATATGATTTATTATCCCATTTTTCGCGATTAATATTCCTTTCGTGCGCGCTGGAGCACTTTATGCTTTATTCATCGATCCATATGTGCGCTTAGCACGTGATATTCGTTTCGATGTTTAAGATATAATGCATAACTTTATTATTGATTTTGATTTACAGTCACATGTAAAGAAAGCGGCCGCAATGACTGCTTTCTACGCATCGTTCTACAAAATTTACAGAAAATTATCTGTTTAAATGCGATATCGATTTCAAGCCCTTGGACGAATTTGTCTCGCAAACAATCCACTCGAACTTGAACTATCGAACGATTCTACGAGCTTCTTATTCCGCACATCGATTATATTGAATAGTGTATGAATTGAGAGCAGTATTGCAATCGCTTTGCCACACATTGGTAGTATCGTTAAATATTATAATTCAACGTTACAACATACAAATTAAAATACAACGTACATTAACTGTCGATATATAATTGCGCGAAAATAATTCAAACGCGATGCGTTTTTCGAAAAAAATTCTAGATATCCTGAGAGATTATATATGTACAGTAAATTTATTTTAGGTGCTATTACATTTCGACACTGCATATTGCATCTGAAAATTCGCTGGTGCAATTGTTTGATATTGTTTCAGAAATTAGTTTTGCGTTATCTCAATGTGCTTTGTTCGCGCAAATTTTGACATCCGTTAATTTTAACGATACGCAAACAAAGCGGAGGGTAATATTATCTTTTGAAAGCAAAACGTTTCAAATCGTTGGCTATTGTCAAAACAAACGTAGAAATTCCGGAGCAATTACGTGCGATCGCTATGAGAACTATAATCGCGCTCTGATATATCAGTGTAATTTACAAACTTTCCGAATTCCCATTTCGCAGTTCAAGGATTCGGAAGACTTCGTAAACTCTAATGACTGCACGTAGATAGAGCGCGATGAGAGAGTTACGCATAAATTTAATACGTGTGACTATACATTAGCAATAAAGGTACGCCGTATATAATTACAAATATACCTATCTACGCGCGAACGTACCGTGTCGGTCGATACGTATCTCGGCCGAGCCCAGATACTCCGACGACAATACATTTAAATCGGATAGAAGGCTTGGAGGAAGGGGGTTAGATAAATGATCTTGGAGAGAGAAGTTTAGCTATCGTTTGTAAAGCATATAACCCAGCACCGTGTGTTTCGTTACCTATTTAAGTAGACTATTATCGCAGTTGTATCGCAAACGGGAATGTTTTAATCGCGAGCTACGAGTGATCCCCTGCGATCTTTGAGAAAGAAAAAGAGAGAGAAAGAGGAAGAGAGAGATCGGTCTTCGCGATCTATCGAACGTTAGGAAGCTGAGGACAAGCTGCGTCGCGCGCAAACGTTATGTCCTCTCGTGCAATTACGTTGTATTAATTATTATTTTCCCATATACATTTTCTGCCATTTTCTCTTTCTTGCGTTATTTTCTCTGTTAATCGAATGTTAACACAGTTGCTAATTAATCCATTCAAGCCTTTTGAAGATATTCGAATAAGATTACGCTATTCAAATTCGTATTTTGTATATTGTTGTAAAATATTTTCGACAATATTTTTTGGGATTTACAAAATGCATAAAATGATTCAATATATTGAGAGCGCAGTTATACAATAAAAAACACCAATAAAACATTTTTAACACCGATAAAAAAATTTGCATTGTCAGTATAGACTTTAATGGTTTAATTTCTGCAAATTGTGTACGATTTTCTCATGATATTCTTGCCAGAATCTGCAGACTCACTCGGGGCGAGATAAGCCAACTCGCATGATCTACGTCTACGCGTTACGAGTGATGTGTGAAGAGACTGGCGGCTGAGCAAGTTTTCGAAAAATCGGGATATTGTAACATCGGGAGATCTCGATATCGAAGGAACGATTCGGGAGGCGGTCGCGAAATTGGGACAATTCAAAGTTTGAGCGGTTATGAGCAAGCTGTCGGGCGCGATGGACAGCGAATCCAGGCAGTGAACGGCCAAGAGTTGTAGGAGGAAGTAGGGCAACGATATAAGCGACGAAAAAAAGAAATAGCGAACTGGTCGCAACAAATAAATGAATTTTATTCCGCGAAACGTTTTGTGTTTCGCTGCCCGTCCGTGTGCATTGTCATTCTTGGCAAGATATCGATCATACAGGAAGTCTCCGCTTGAGAGCGAAACAAACAGCGGTGGTACTCGTAATGCGCGAGTCACGTAGAGTCACCGACCGAAAAAGTGCCCGTGAGAAAAATATGAGCGCTTGTATAAATCATAATCCGTCATATCGTGACTCGCAATAGAATAGAAGACATGCGGATCTGTGGAAGAGTTGCGAAGGACTGAAAAATAAAATGTCTCTTGATCTTTTAATAAATCTCTTTCTAGTTCGCGTTTCTTGATTCTCTTTGAGCAGTACTCTTCTTATATTTAAACAATATTTGAAGTTGACAATCCTCTCTGTTAGGATTCTCGGAAGCTCTCGATTTTATTCACAGAATTTCTGAAAATGTTCAATATAATTTTTATTTTTAAGAAATATTTTTCCTTTAATTAATTGAACCGATTGAGGAATCAACTCGATTACAAAAATCGTGTTTCATTGTAAAAGTGACAGTGTGAAAAAACTTCATTACTCAAAAAATTACAGAATAATTATCTCTTAAGCTTTTCGATTTTGTAAAATACAAACGGTGTTGCCTATTGTCAAAATTCATTTCTAATTCCTTCAGACTTAATTTAGACCTTCGTCAAAATTAAACAATGTCGCTCATGTATCTAGGAGTTCGAAGTAAAAACCGTGAATCGGTGTGATATGGAGTCGCTTATATCTGCATCTCCGGCTCGGAGTTGTTGTCGTTAAACCAGTCCGAGGCCCTCTGACTTTCCGTTACGCGCACGCTAAGTTCCCTCTCGGCGTATCGACTCGATCTCGTGCCGGACGGGCCTCGTCTGTGCTCGTCGAAGGAGGCGAGTACCTCCAATCTGTCTCCTCGTCTGATCGCCCTCGGTGTCGTTTCCACAGAGCTGGTGCCATCCTCCGCGGTCGCCCACGGTGGCAGACTGCCGGAAGGCATGCCCCAGTGTTCGGTGAATTCCGAGCCTGACCTGGCCAAGCTTGGCTGACTGAGCGATCTGACCAGGGAGTCCGCGCCCTCAAAGGAACTCAAGCTAGTCAGATCGTCCCGGTCCATCCGGGCAAAATCACGGACCGTTATCTCGGACATCGATCTCAGATCGGCCTCGCTGCCGGCGCCGGCGCCGGCGCCTCGCGAACGAACAGAACCGCCTAATCGGCGCGGACGGCCTTGCCCACCGATCATGGTCGTGGCGGACTGTGATGTCTGCAGATGATGACTCTGAGTGCCTAAGGTACGCGCCGAGCTGCCACCGTCGCTTTCGTACTCATACAGAGTGGGAAGGGAGGATCGTCTGGACCTGGTGTCCCATTCCGATGATTTCGATCGTTTGTATCTCTGTCCGTGATTTTTACCGTGGCCGGAGGACGAGGTGGAGCCGGTGTGCGCTGGTGGCGGGCTCAGAATACGGATAATCACGTCCCATTTCGCCGGCGGGAACAGATTGATGTATCTCGCGTCTTTGCGTATCAGCTCGTAATCCTCCTTGACCACTGCCTCGGTTAGCAAAGTGCGTAGCGTGCTCTCGGTCGTGATGATCTCGCGCCACTTGACGCGCTCCTCGTCCGTCAGTTCGGTGGCGTAACGCGGTTCCAGGACGCGTGCCAGCCTAGTGTACCAATCGGCATCGGCATCGTCGAGGGAACGACGAGAAGCGGGTGGCGGCGGCCTGCATGGAATCTCGGCGCGCGTGGTGTAAGTCGGCTCGATGCTTATGTCCGGCTCGTAGTCCACGCCGGCGTTTGACGGCTCATTCGTGATGGTTAAATTGGAAGCTGAACTGACATCGGAGAAGTTTTCCCATTCCGGTGGCGGAGGTGGCAGATCCTCCGTCGGATAGTTCCTGATGGTGACGTCCCATTTGAGATCTGGCGGCGGTTGCGGCCTGGCGCGATACTCGGTGACCTGGCGAGAATGACGCTCCACGTCCTCGATCGTCTTCTTCTCCGTGACGGTGCGCAGAAACACATCGTCCACTTCATGGGTCGTAATTTCCGGACGACGAGGCGCGACCATCTGCGGCTCGACCAGCGGCTCGGTCATCTCCCCGCGTATCAGACGGTGTTCGCGATGTTGAACGGCGGTGTGAGTCGTGGTGGTAGACGTGGTCGGCGCGATGGAAGGCGGTGGCGGCGGAGTCGGCGCCAGGATGCTCGCCACCCGATACTTGGCGTGAGATGCGTCCGTCACCTCGGTCAACGAGCGAGTTTCGGTGAGCTCGGTGTTCAGGGAGGTGAGGGATCTCGGCCGGCGAATCTCGTGTTGCAAGGGCAGTTGCTCGGTCGTCGGCGATGGGAGTTTCTCCTGAATCACGGTGGTCTCCCGTTCCGCCTGTTTACGCAGAATTCTCGAGTAGACCGGAGGCGTCTGCTGTCGAGAGATGGTGGAAACAGAGGACGCACCACCCGGTGGTCCGTGAAGCTCGGGGACGTAAGAGAAGGTCGTCATTCGATAGGGTGCGCTTTCCAAGGAGCGAGTAGATTCCTCTCTTTCCAGGATAGTCGTCAGATTTCTCTCGAGGGCGATGCTCGCCACGTCCGATTCCGATGGCAACGGGCTCGGCGGCGGCGGTGCTCTCTTCACTCTCATCTGTACGTCGAATTTGGGCTCGAGCGGAACGGCTACGGGGTGACGCGGTATCATGATCCTGGACGCGTTCGCGGCTGTCATCGAAGAGGTTTCCACTTCGGCGGCGACTGTCTCAGAATATAAGGAACTCGAAGTACGCATTTCCACCTGGCGTTGATGCTGCATCTCGCGATGATCCACGAACGCCTTGTTGTCGTAAGATCCGGCGGAGGATACAGGCAGCGAACGTTCCTCGTCCACCTGTAGGAACACAAGACAGAGCTAATTTGTGTAAATCAGTTGCGCATCTACTTAGCATTTTTCTGACTAAAAGAATATTTAGAAAATGTCCTTCAATTTCTTCGTATAAAGTCATGGATTAATGAATATTTAGAATATATAACTATTGTTGAATTTAGCGGCATTTTATGGTACATATGATAAAATTGATATTAAGTATCGAAAATATTACACAATTTTTAATAATTCGTAGATTGAATAAATTAAAATTTATGACACACACAGAAGTTTGTATTCATAGCTCGATATTAAAAGGATTAACGATATGAGATACGAGAGCGATATGCTCTTGTTTTATATTTGCTTAATAAGCTGGACGTTCAATCATCCGCCTTCGCCAACAATTATCGGGACTCACCTCAGAGTGGCTCTCGCTCGGATAATCGCTTGGTAACGTGTCCGAATGATCGATCACCAGATTCGCCTCACTACCGGAAGTGGACGCGGCTGTCGCGTGAAGAAGGGCGTGCGCGCGTGGTATCTTTAGGCCCTCGAACATGGTAATGTTGCTCAGGGTCGAGCCGGAAAGCTTCGTTATCTCGGAGCCGGTGCCACTCTCGAACGGATGTCGATGGACCACGCGGACGTTTCGGCGTTTCAGGCACATGTAGGAACAGCCGAGACCTAGCAGAAGCAGCGAGAGGAACAGGATCGCGCAGATAATCAGCAGGATCTGGAAGCCTTTCAGCGGTGGTTCGGTGACCGGCGAGGGCGTCAATGTGGCCAATCTACGGGTGGAAATCAAATTAAAGCGGAGCGGTAAGTGTCCTGGAAATGGAAGAAGAGACAGCACAAATAACAATTACGTCGTGCTAGTACAGTTAACAGTGCGATATCTCGAAGCTGTTCTCGAGAGTAACTGAACTATAGGGAATAGAGAGAAGTGTGTATAGTTACGACATGTCCTGAATGCAAAACGTTCTTCCTTATTCGTTCGACAAACACAGCGATATCAAATGAATCATCCATCACAGATGCTTAACAATTTAAATAGCAAAGGCACGTGTATCGTGATATTCGTTTCTTTAAATTCTTATTTGTCTGAATGTTAATAATATACATTATGTATGAATAAAAAAAAAAAAGAGATTGAAGAAATTGAATTTAATTATTCATAAATCATCATGATGATGGTAGTTGACGTCAATCACAAAATTTAGCAGCGTAATGATAGTAATCGATGGTTCTCTTGAAAGAAAGGACAACCGAGAATATTCAAGAATGACATCCATTATTTCGAGAATGTGGATCTTGAATAAACTATTTTAACCACTTTAAAAAAAAATATGCCTCTCTCTGATTTAAAATTTGTTAAATTAATATACAGATATAATGATTGTTTAATAAATTAAAAATCTCAATATGAAACTAAGAAAATGATCCAACGAATTCTACCTTTGGTTTTTGCAAAACAACTGATAAATATATTTTTGCCGGTAAGCATTTTAATAAAGAATTCTTACATGCTCTCTGGAGGCTTTGGAGGTGCAGGCGCTACGGGTGGGGGATATCTGCAGACTATAGTGATAACCTCATCTCCGTCCATTTCTAATCCGGGGTGAAAGCGAACGACCACATTATTGGTAAACACACGCAGAGGATCTTGCTTTGTACCGCATCCTGAAATGCAGATTGTTTTCGTACGATGAAAAATTAAAAATTGATTGCGGTAGAAAAATGAGAAAGCTTTCTCATTGAAAGGCAACAAGTTATGACTATATAATTATATCTGAATTAAAAAGAGAAATATTTCGTAAAACCATTAATCGCATCAAAATAATCTATGAAATTGCATCAATTTCAGAGATCGTTTTGTCTCTGCGCTTTGAATAAAAATATATTACATTGTTCTATAAAATTGTTTGATACGAATTAAATTTTACAATAGTTACATCATTATTGCATATTTATATACAATATGTGATTTATTTTTAATTTTATGTCTTAATAAACAATTTATTTCTGAGAATGACAGAATTTTACGCTTTTGTGAAATAAAAATTTATTCTATTTATTGCAAATAAATATCAAATATATAATACGGAACATACCCTTCAGAGGTAGTTCCAATTTAGCGGTGGTCGCGCCTCGTCCTTTGAATATGCAGGCGCTGTTGCGATCAAAGTCGGCGTAAGCAACTCCGTAGAACGGCTCCTCGAACTTGAGCTCGACCTCCATGCTACCCTGGCCACAGTTTAGGTAGGCCTTGGTTCGATTCAGAAATATAATCGGCGAGATGTCGTCCAGCTTGGTGACCTTGCCGTCGAGGACCGTGCTCGGCGGTAGTCCCGGCTGATACTCGATGCTGTTACCTTGCGACGCATAGTTGCTCTGAGACAACGCAATCGGAATTGCCGCCCAGAGCAGGATCGTCAATTTTGGCAACATCTGCGACAAGAAATACGAATGATCTTACAGGAAACTGACAGCGAATATAATAAAAACGATTATTACACGATATCAGATAATAGCGAGGACGTAATTAATCGCGGACACTTTAATTAAACAAAAAAAAAAGGATATTATATATTAAAAATAATTTTAATAATACTTTTAATAATACTTTTAATTAGGAAATTTGCGCTTTTGTAGAAAATATCTTTTTATTATGAAATATAATGTGTGTACGTATTACTATGATATATATTTCTAATGATTGAAATATATTAGAAGTTATCATTTTTCATTAATCTTGTTAATCTTGTTGATTTAATAAATAGTCATTATATATTTTTTATAGTAATCTTATCATTTTATAAAGATTTTATTATCGGAAAATACCGTAACGTGTTCGCAGCTCCTAATACATGCTGTTATATCCTAATACACGCTATAATAAACTTTAATGATAAACGCGACATTGCATGTACATGTACTATAAAGGAATCATCATGTTCTCAGGTATCATCCGAGAAGCACGAGGAAGTGACACGACTGTCCATTCCCACGAGCAACTTCCAGAGAACGTAAGTTTTCCTTCGTATATTTCAGCTACGTCATCATTGTTTATACGCATCGCTCGATTCATATGTGGATTCGTGTGCGTAGTGCGGTTTGCCCATCGTAACGCATGTCATCACGTTCTTCGTACAGGGTGTACCAAAACTTTCTTCCAAACACGGATACTAATAGTAAAATCAATAATAATTTACTGAAAAGATTTCTTTATCTAATTTTAAAATCCTACTTTGTTTTCATATAATCCTAATTCCAGAGAGGCTTGAATTATATAGATATTTATCTTTTCAAGAAATAAAAAGTTGTGATTTAAATATTTCCAATTTAATTTTTACTAAGTAATGTTTAATTTAAGATTAATCTAAATTATTTAAAGATTTTATTTTAATTTTAATATTGATCGAAGGATCTGTAGCCGAGAGAACAGTACTGACGATTTTTAGTACACCCTGTGCAATATCTCGAGATGCACGGCCCTTGAGTTAAGTCGCAGTCCTTTCCTATTCAACTGGAGCAGAGAAAGCCGTTATCCGTCGCGAGATGTAAAACGGATAAACGCAGATTACGTTATCTCCCCGATGTTTGTCATGCCAATGTAAAATTCACATCAGAAATGCCGCATCAAAATTCCGTTACTATAGACAAAGTTAAACACGTTGAGTTCTGCAAGTTATGGACGATCAATCGCCGCCGAGCGGTGTAATGTTCATAATTCTTCCCGCATAACATGGGGGGGGGGGGGGGGCTTTATAAATTACAAAAACGAAGATGACATATTGCAAGTGTAACGATATGCGCGAGACGATTATAGCTGCCGCGGCCTCGAGAGAGCCTACTTCAAGATACTGTTACGTTTACCGCCAGTAATTGCATCGAGTAAACGTACAAATTATAGACATTACTAGCCGTATCTATAATAATATCTCGTCGTGCGTTTCGTTCATGCACGATCGTACGCCGGTATGCACGATGGCGCGTCGTCGTAAACGTCACAGACGACGGTAAAAATATACTCCTGGTTAAAATACACTCGCGTGGAAACGCGTGAATCACTGCCATCGTCGTTGCCGGCGAATTCGCGATTCCGTTTGCTGAAAACTGGACAACGCCTAGCAAATCGTCCGTCGTTGGTTATTCGCCCCGCTGTGTATTTAGTAGCGCGTGAGAATCTCGCGAACAGTCCTGGTCGCATCGTCTCGCCCTGCGAGCACTAACGTTCACTGCTACATTGAACGAAAATACCAGAAAAAGAAATCGTCAACGGATATCATATTCGTCCATCTACTTGGAATATATTTCTGTTATTCGAAAAAAGAACAGAGAGATTAGCATCGATCAAACAACTTTAAGCGAGCAAGAATAAGAGATTTTTAAGATGCTTTTACGCGATTTGAAAAATAAGAAAGATTTAAGCAAAAATATAAAATATGAAATAAAAAATAATAAAGTAGAAAATATAAAATATGAAAATATAAAATAACGAATAATAAACGATGTATTTGAAAATGGGCATTGTCGCGCTATAGATATGCAGAATGACAATTTAAATATTGGAGCGGCCATCAAACACACACACACAATACACATACAATCGTTAAGAGTAAAAATAGATTCGAACAGCAATATTTATATCGATGGACGTCCCTACTCCTAAAAAACTACTGCGGACCTAAATGCGCGGTGAGTGCATAATTCAAGAGTAATCGACTGGAGTGACGGATATGATGGGCTATTTATTAGTGCCAAACATCACATGGGCTAGAAATAGTTATATTAATTGAGTGTGACGCAATATACATATATAAATCACATTGGAAGCGATTAGTAAAACGCGTATTTCGAGACACGTGTAATGAGTGTTATAGTAAATTATGCCAAAATAACAAGATGCATGGGCCGTTTCAGATTTATTGTTTCTTTTATCGACGGCGAGTTAATAAATTAATTTATCGTCAGCGAAAATTTGATGGTTTATTTGTAATTTAAATATAAATAATAAAAGAATATTTTTAACATACACATTTTTACTTTAAATACAAAACAATTATTCACACACAAGTAAATAAATAAAATATTCTTTTTAAATAAATACTCTTAACACATTTCAAGAAGATATATATCAGGAGATTTAATTTAATATTCACACGAGTAAATGATGGTCCATTTAACGCATAAAAAAAATAATTTTGTAAAAGAACGTTCCACGCATTGTATAAATTATAAACGATCGCGAGAATCCTTTCGTAAAATCGCAAAATGGCGGATCACGGGACGGCCTGTTAAAGCTCATTAAAGATTTTACAGCTTCGTATTTATACGGAGAGGAGCCACGTTCTCGAATGCGAACGCAGAAAGTAACGCGTGAGAAGTCTCATGGCGATTCTAACTATTTCCTGCTTCCTGCGTTTCCTTTCTCCGAACGTGCCACAGCGAATCGCGCGCGGTTACTTAATTATTTAATTGATGTGCTATATACACGTTGAAAAAGAAACAACAGTTAATAGGAAATAACGAAGTACGATTTAATTGGCGATGTTATACCGCGATACTATCAACCCATATCGTCTTACAGCCGCATTAGCATATCGCGTACGAGGAGGCTGAGAATCGAAATAAAAAAAAAATCTCTTAACGCGCGGCACTGTAAAGCCTGAGCGCTAAATCATATTACAGTCCCTTCGGTAATATTACACTTCTCCCAGTCTCCCGCCGGCTGCTGAGATACGAGGTACTCGTGCCATGCTTTAAGATGCCTATTACGCAAATAATTTTATAGTCCTTAATTATTCTCGTTCTCTTCGAACGTTTGTCTTTGGCAGTATCTCGAAATTGAAAATAACAACCCTGCTACTTATCAAGCTTCGATATAATATCATTAATTCTACTCACGATATGATGGAGAGAGTGAGTGTAAAAGTGAATCACAAGGTAGGGATACAAATTATTTTTGTACTTTTAAGGATAAGAATGAATAACAGAGAGATTCGCAGAATATATAAAATATTGTTTTATATATTGTTTTTCCCAAAAATTTACTCCACCAAACAAATACTTTAATTTGATTATCATATTTAACGTCCGTAAAATTTTGGCAGATATAAAGACAGAGAGGAAACCAGAATTTTTTTTTTTTTTTTAATCTGGTACGTCGCAAAAATTATTATGATCGTTAACAAGAATCCTTCACACATTGCGGAATTGCGTAACGTAATACGGCGCTATAGTAAATAAACTGCGGAGCTATTATTGTCTTCCTAAATCCACGATATTACGAAGTATTGAAGGATAGTCGCTGCTGAGAAACTTGTTACGGTTCTTTCTTTCTTTCTTTCTTTTTTTTATTCTTTGCCGGACACGGTAGCCGGCTGCATGAGGAAGTCGAGATTGCGCCAGCGGAAGGCCGGATATCAATCGCATCTTTTTTAATGGCCTCGCTGCTGAACGGATAATGGCTATTCCAAAGGTATCTCAACATCTCTCAGTGACGCGAGAGGATTGAGACTGATGGATGAGCACGATACAATCGCAATAAAGTCTCGCACGTTGCATCGAAATGTAAGCGAATCGATCGTTGTGGAAAGGGCATGACTCGACTTTTCTGTGAAAATAAGTTCTATCGAGGATACCGTTAGGGTAGAAACTCGGCGATCCGTGCAGAAAGTTTAAGACAAGGCTCCTCTCTCTATTCGCGGTTCCATTTATTCATAATTCTTAATGACAATCGCGCAAAAATATTTTTTAGTCTAAACAAAATTATGTTTAGTGATACGTGCCTCTCAATCAATGATTCACCCTCGTACTCACCCTCTCCATCATATCGCGAGTAGAATTAATGATATTATCGAAGCTATCGCGAAAATACACACGCGTTTATTAAATTTATTTTTCAGAGCGGAAATTGCCCGCGTACAAAGTCGTTCTTTGTACATGCGTATTTGAATTATAACCCAAATTTTTTTAACGTAAAATGGTCCATGTCTGTGTCCTAGCTGGCTTTCATTTCGCGGGTGCGGGCGAGGAAAACGCGCGAGAAATCGAAGGGATTATTTCGCGGTCGTCCTTCTCTCTCTCTCTCTCTCTCTCTAACTATGACTGCCGACAAACCCGTGATGCAGGACCGCGAACGAAGGAGAGTCTCGGGCACGCTTCGATGCACTCGCGTTGCCGGACCGGCTGCACCGTTAGACCGCACCGCGATAATACGCGCTCGCGGTATAACAGAGTGCCCGGTTATACTGACTCGGCTGCACCGAGTGTCGTTGCTTATCCCCGCTATCGCGAATTTTCCAACCCTAAATCGAGGATATTGCGAATGTCAAGTACAGCGTAAACATTTTCTGCCAAATCCGATATCACGAAAACTCGATCGCGGAGATGATAACTCTCATTGTGCGATTAACTCTCAATTTTTTTCTACTTTTTTCTATTTATCATTTATATATAATCAGAATATATATTCGAAAGGAGATCAATAAATTAATTTATGAAGGCGAAAATTTGTTTGTATTGGAATAATTTTCAAATACATTTCAGCTTTGCTCTTCGTCCCGCTTTTGACAAGTTTTCTTCTCGACAGAATTTACTCTTAAGATCGAGTATCGCTCTTGGAAATAATTGAGATTGATTTTATTTGCTCCCGTAATTATATATACTTATACGAGGATTGATCTCGAAAAATTCTCGTACGCGGCGATTTACATTTGAAGATATATTATTAGACAAAATCGCAGGGAATAGAAAACTAAACAAGTAGACAATTTTTTAAATTAAAGTTACTTAATCAGGATTGTGTCCTGACGTACATACCTTCGACGCTTTAGCCGCTTACCGATCGCAGATTCCTCGTCCCGGGTCCTCGTTCCTCGTTTCTTTAAGATTGATGACGCATGGCGCGCTGTTCTGAAATACCAAAGTAACATGACGGGAATTACTTTAGCGAAAGTTATCTCGGCGGAGCGTGAAATATGCGGACATTGCGACAAGACGCGTGCGCGACCACGATTGACGGCTAATAATACACAGTGGTTACAAATCCGCGACATGCTCCTGCGTGGCACACAAGTGCGTAAATATTTGTGGTCATCTTATACATATATCAATGGGGGAAACAAAATAGGGGAACCAAGATCTCTGTATAAGGTGTTCTGTACAAGTTGAAGTAGTATTACACTATATTATATCATATTATATATCATATTTAAAAAAAATATGGACAGATCAGTTTTATTTGTCAAAAAATAAGCAACTTCAGTGCAATAAAAGATGCTTATTTTTTGACAAAAAATACGATAGTATTTTTATATATAATACCGATCTATACTGTATTTATATCCAATATGCTTTGTTTTGAGACAATCTAATGGTTGTCAGTTCGATGTTGGAATATCACCAATAATTCAGTTTGAACTGTTATTCTAGAGGAATGAACTAACGCGATCCATAAATCACAAAGTTAACAGGAACTTCTACCGGTGAGGATTAGTCGATCTGAGAGCATCGAACCGGATCGTTATATAGCGTGCTTTAGTAGCTTCCTTATATTCGGAGTAATTAAAGAGATGCCTATTTTTCTACCGAAACATATTATTACCAGAAATACATAATTAACATCTCTTATCGTTACTCTGTGTTTCTAACATGCACTTCGGAATTCTTTATAGCCTCGCGAAAGGGCTTTTATTAGGCTGTACTCCATAATTGCATCTGAGAATGTGCGCTCTACGATACCCGAACGTAAAGAGAAGAAGACGAGACTCGCAATGGGGTAGATGAAGCGTGAGATTAAAAAGGTACCCCGAAAGATTTATGGAGAGACGCCTCTCAGAAAATATTAACCATATCAAATTTTATTCCTTGCCGTTATCCTCGGCGCGAAAGAAAGAAAGAAAGAAAAAAAAAATACATTGGCTTTGTTCCGAAGATGCGCGTTCTAGGAACAAGAAGAAGATGTTGCAAACTCTCAAAGTTAGGCAACGTCAACCAGATTTAATATAACTTTTCCGCATCGTCCTGCGGCACACTTTTCTCTGGCAGAGATACACGCTCGACGCGTAATCGATTCTTCCATGACACAGTACGATGATGCGTCGCTAACCTTGGCCGTTTCCTGTCACACAAACACACACCCACAGATACAAATATACACAAACACACCCGCGGATCTATTGACACACAACTATACGACCAATTTTCTTAAAGTCAGACCACACTGCACTCGCTCACCGATATTCCTTTTGGGCGATGGCACGTGAGCGTCGTACCGATTACAAGACTCCATAGTACATAGGTACATATGTGGTTCGAATACGTACGCTTTTACACGTGTATACGGCCCGTGTAAGCCGCGCGGACGTGCTCGCGCTTCGCGACGAGGAGGATAATGAGGATCGTCAGCGAAAGAATTCGCGAAGGCTTTCGATGACGGTCAGATAGAGAGATATCCCACGCGATTTTACCGCCAACACGATCCTACATCGCATCGCCTTGGTCGCGGAATATAAACCGAATAATATAGGATGCTTTAGCAATTGTGACTTTCTCGAGATATTAATGATTGAATTATCACATTGAGCGAAGATAAACCTTTAACATTAGTAAAGATAAAAATACGTAACAGAGATTTTTTAATAAATGTTGAAAAATGTTGGAAATTTAATAAATATTCTCTTACACACATTTTAACCGAATTTATAAATATATATGTGAAAAATATGCAGATATGTAGAAACTTTCTCAGGTCGACCAGTCGCGACTTTCAATGATAATCTAAATACATATCGAGAGAGAATAAATTTCAGAGATTGCGAATAAATGAAAAAGAGATTATTTTTACTTTTTATAATTCCAAGTAAACATTAATTTGCATTTTTAATTACATATGTAAAGTTAAAGTCTCCTTTGCAAAAGAAAAATCTAATCTTAAATCTTATGACATTGTACGCGTCTAGAGCACAAAGAATTTTAGATTTTCAAGAAAATCGCTCCGTGCTCGGGAGAAAGTTGATCATTTCTCTCTTGGAGAAAGATATTTTATGTCAGCTGCTGGAAATTTGATCTGCAACGTGAAACAAAATAAATAAAGCTTCCAATTAATATTTAGATAAAAAAACGGAGATAAAAAACTTATTTCCTATATACATACATATATACACTGATATAGTCGTGGAGGGAAAATGTGTTTATAGAATTTGCTTTCTCGAAATATTATAAATTTTCTAGTGTAAAAGGCCGAGATAGATTTTTCATGCAGCTTTCTTATTCAAGCAAAACACGATTATTCAAAGTTGGAGCGGAAAATGTGTTTGAGCGAAGATAAATCTTAACATTAGTAAAGATAAAAATAAATAACAGAGATTTTTTAATTTAATAAATGTTCTCCCACATATTTCATCTGAAGAGACTTTATAAATATATATGTGAAAAATATGCAAATATGAAGAAACTTTCTCAGGTCGACAAGTCGCGAATAAAGTATTACTACAATATATGCTTTGAAATAACATGGCGCGTGTATCTCTCAGAAGTAAAAAATAATTTCCAAACTTTTTTTAACGGGATATTTTTAATAAAAAACGCGCGTATACGTGACAGCCCGTTATAAAAGTTATAACGCAAAAAGAAGGCGATGCATTTAAAAACGAAGAGTGAAAGAATGCTAAGAATGATCATCTCGATAACTCGCACCGAAATAAATCACGCATGCGTCCTAATCATTCGCTCTCGCGCGATTTTCCTCTTAAAATAATTCCCCGAGCTATTTAAATATTTAAAGGTTTACGTGTCTCTCGTCGAGTTTATTTCTGCTAGGAAACGATGACAAAACTTTTCTCGTATGCTTGTAAACACGTCGCCGGCGAAATTACTTACGAATGTCGGTGATGCAGCAATGGGTGACTTATATTTTTCGCGGAACTATTACATAAAAAGTATGATTGGTGACGACAATTCGCGTGGAATAAGAGATGCGCTGCATGTTTTATTATGTCGGATACATTTTATTACTAAAAGAAGGAAGGCACGTAGAAATAAGGGGAAGATAGTGAATGGAAGGATTCATAAATCAAGGCAGACAAGTACATATTAATTATTCGAGATAGTAATTTAGGAGAAACAAAGCAATGAGAAAACAACAAAGAGATACATATCTATAATTTCAGCGTCTTATAATTTTTTTTAATGAAAAAAGAAATTTCTTTTCTTATGAAAAAAAAATGTTAATATATATAATATTTCGAGAAGAACCGTCATATGACTTACTAATGTTGATTGATAATAGAAAACATACAAAATTAAAAAAAAAAGCCAAGCAGCTGTCGTTACGATTCGGAAGTTAGTAACACTTGGTCAGTGCTTATTCGTGTCTCGAGAGTTCATAAATTTTTCTCCTGACAGAAAGGCTCATTCTAAAACGTGGCAGAAAATAACACGCTTGAAAAATAAAAATAAATCAATAAAACTATTAAGAAAAATATTAAACAGGAAATAATACGATCGCGATGCTAATATTTGTGAAATAATATTCATAACTTGAAATTAAAGCAATTTTTTTTGTTATGTCTGTAAAGTGACATAGCTTGAAACTAAAAGAAACTGTGTATCATCTTAAGAACAGAGTAATGGACGTTTAGGAAAATCAAGTAACATGTATAATTTTTTTAATGGTGATATATAAACGCGTAATATTAATAGACATAATATATATAATACAATATATTCTAAGAATTGCTTTAATATATTTCAGCTTTTTTTAACTTTATTATAAAATTTCTAAATTTTTTTAAAATTTCTAAATTTGTTTTAACTTGACTAAATTAATTTTTTAACTATAATTAAAATTTTTTTAAGCTCTACTAAAAGTAACCTTAATTGAAAGATAATAACAAATCCACAGAAAATTCTGTAAAAAATTTCTGTACAAATACATGATATCAACTTATTTCAAAGTCAAGTTCTATAACATCTTCCTCTCTAACTCTAATGACATTTCTTCAATCGCTCGCGTTCTTGGAAGGGAAGTATGACGTGAACACCCAGTCACGCCAAATGTCTCGATGCCTTCCTGCGATCGAGCCTTTAAAGTCGAACCAGTATCCGAAGGAGACAACGTTGCGATCTTGTTGCGCAAAGCCGCGCGCGCGAAGTCTCGACTTTCACTACTGGCCGCCGCCGTCGTCGCGCACGGATGCGCGTGCGCGCGCACGTGCGTGTATCCTTGCGAGCCGCCGCCGCACACGCGTGCACGGGAGAGCGCGCGCGAGAATTCCGCTCCTTGACGTGCATCGCTGAACGCACGAAAAGCAAAAGATACACGTAACCGATGGATTAAAGGACCGAGAGGAAAAACGAGGATTATCGCAGCCTCCTTCTTCCATTCATAATACGTGAATTGTATACCTCCTTGATTAGTCACTTTGTAATATTGGCTTTAAAAACTCGATTTTTTCCCAATATTTGTTTGGCCGGAATATGAGAAGAATGATTAACTTGAAATGAAGAATTATTATTCCGATGGTAGAAAGCTTGTGAATCTTTTTGTTTTCGAAAGAGGATAAACATATATTCGCCCGTATATATCGGATTTAAACCAGCAAATGGATGATAAATGTCTGCTGTTAAATCTCTCTTTTAAAATATCAAAAATTAAAAAATGTGTGGCAGTTTTTAATCAGGAAGCATTTTAACGTATATCGTGTTATTATGAAAGATGAAAAATATATATAAATAAATCATTATTTGTTATTATTAAAGCGGATTTATATTAATTTTACTCGATTTTCACATTCAGGACATAAAGATTAAACAACTTGATAAAAAAAATAAAAATTGAACGCATGAATCAGTTCAATAAAGTATTATGTAAATGACAGATAGATATAATAACGATAAAATATCGTCGCGTTGAGAAAATTCACTGTCTGCGAGAAACGAAGGACGGAGTAGGTCAATCGGATTAAGGGAACACGATAAGAAAAACCTCACGGATTATTCTGAGCAAGTAGATTACAATTTTCTTTTTCCAGAATCGTTGCAGCTGCGACTTCTTCCACTTACAGTGTAAAAAAGAAATTTATAAAACCGCATTTCGCGATGTGTAATAATACACGATTTCTTGTATGTATTTTAGTATATATTATATATATCATATATATTACACACACGAAACGATCGCCGTGTAATAATCGCATAGATCGGCGCAAATCTTGTCTCGTGCCTTGTCGTGCGTCAAAGAAACGGATATACAAACGGGATCAGGTAGGAGAAAAAAAAAATGAAATATCAGAGTGCCAGGGACAGCTGCGGACTGTCTCGCTACAGCCGTGGATTATAGCGATCGGACTTTTGCTATTGCGAAAGCGTGTTTTAACACGAAGTGAATGGTGCAAAGCTACGTCACGGACTTGCTACAGAAAGAAAATATGATGCATTTTTACGATCGCCGGTTATACAAGCCGAAAGATTTCGACCTAAAAGTTGAGCCGGTTTCGAACGGAAAATTCCGTCATAATCATTTTTGACTGACTTGCATATTTGGGACAAAAGTAGATCACAAAATTGAATTTTTCTTGCTTTTTCAGTTTACCAAACGAGTTCGCTACACAATATGTTTAGCAGGATGATAAATGTTAATAAATCTAATTTTTCTATGAGTAAATTTGATTTATATTTTTAATAAGATATATAATTAATGGAAGGATATATACAAATATGTGTATAATAAAAAATATTTATATATTCACTTCTATTAATTTTTATATGAAACTATTAATTATATTTAATTAAGAGAAAAATAATAACTGGAAGAAAATGGACATTTTATCGTTTAAATCCGAAAAATGAAATATATAATATTATTTTTGCCAAAAAAATGATTTTCCAAACACATATATACATCTATAAATAAGTTATTACGTAACAAATGAGGGCAAGATAATAAGTAATAATATTTCAACATTGTTAATATAAGCCTAACGTAAAACCTTGCAATTTTATATAATTTGGATTATATAGATTATATTATTTGAATTTGACACAACCAAACGGAACATTAACTTAAAATAGCGAAATTATAAAATATTATCGTGCCGATAAGATTTGTATAATAATCGCCAAAGAGAAAAATGTTTATTATCGCAACTTTTGCGCAGTAACTATTTTCCGTGCATTTTTAACATGCATATTGCATAATGTGCTATTAGAATCTATCATGATGATTATACGTAGAAAGTCGTTATTATGTGCAAATCAAATAATAGTTACACCCATCTTTGTGCTTAAGAATTTCATTGCGAATATTTAATTCATGAGCATTTGCGTAATGGAAATCATTTCGTTAAAGTTTGCAATACATATTACTGACACTAAACAGGCCTGCAGAAATAACTACGTATATATGCAAAACGATAAGATTGCGAGAAAAAAAGAACATAGAGACTTGAGTCAAATAAACAACAGGAGAACTGAAAAACATGGTAGTCCCAAAATTTTTACGAAAAATTCCGCATTATATGTTGCTATACATATTTACTTAACAATATTTTTCTTTTGCTTTTGATATTTTATATGTATAATAAATTATTTTATTTAGGTACGTATAAAGTATAAACCATAATAAAATATGATAACGATTGTTCTACCGTCGCTCGATGTTCTATCGGATCTCCTCTTTTTCTCTTTCTCGTCCTTTGTTGCTCCTTTTCATGGCGTTGAATACTCATTCGCGAAAACACAGTTAATTACGATAGAGCTAATTACTAGAATACAACGATCGCATGCTACTTTAAACGGCACTCTTGCGACGTTAAACGCGCACTTTTTTATATAATTATTACGACACATTGGACAATATCGCGAAAATTACGCTCGTTCAAAAACGTTTTACTCGATACTCGAAAATTAAAGATAAATATTCACAGAATGCAATATCCGAAAATATATCGTTGCTTTGCTGATTACTTGCGTCATAGATTTCAATCAAATAAATCACATAAAACACACAGTTTCAGTTTCAGTTTATTGATATAGTATAAACGTGATGTTTTACTATACGGTTGACAAGTATATTAAAATATCTGTATGATTAAGAATGATTATATTTATTAATTCAATGCGTCGCATTGCCATTCGGCTCGAAGTCGACCTATTATATACGCGATGCTTACTAAAAGTGAGAAATTCAGAAATAATGCCTGCAACTTTTGTCTTGACATCGCACGATATTACGCGGATCGAGTTAATAATGGCTGGTTACAACGCGATAATCGCAAGAATTAATTAATCCCAGGGATTGATTTGGGAATTTTTACATAATTAAATCAATAGATGTAAAATTGATGTATCACGGCATTTCGATACTTTAATCACTCGATTCGTGTATTATTTGTCTTTTGTGATGTATATCTTTGTGTATGTTGACATTGTTTATGTACGGTCGACGTGTTGTCATTCGTGTCGCGTGACTCGAGCGGAAAGGTAGCAGCATGAGACGCTACGTATTACTCTCGAAATTGTACTGCGACAATTTTTGATATCACAAACACGATTATTCATGATTATTCATACAATAATGACACTAATTAGGAATTATCAATTTGTGTCATTAATTAATTCCCGCTGTTATAGCGTCTTGATTAGCCATTAACTCGATTTGCGTGCTCGATTTATTGCACCGTAAAATCAAGAGTACTTAACAGAGATTGACGCATGAAATTAGCGTGATTCTCAAATGTCGAATGAGCAAATCATAGCATCGCACAAGCGTTATTTTCGCGACGTTTTCTGATATGTCGCAATATAATAAAGCGTATTATATGATTAATATCGTTGGAGTGCCATCTAAAGTGCCGCGCGATCGTATTCTAGTGCGAACGCAATCTTAATTAACCGTGTTTTCGCGAGTGAGTATTCAGTGCCATGAAGGAACAGCAAAGGACGAACAAGAGAGGAGGAAAAGGCCCGAGGAGGCGTCGGGAAACCGTGACGTGAGTAATTTATAATTCTTATTTAATTTATTTGTTAATTCTGTGTGAAATTAATTATTGCATCCATATTTAAAATAATGATCCATTTTATACTAATATAAAATTTTTAATCTTATTTTGAAAATACTCAAAGTATTTAATAAAATATTTTTTTAAATAAATACTT
>NW_021853485.1:1933142-1946124 GCF_003651465.1 Formica exsecta
TTTATATAAAGATATAATTTATATATTTTATATAAATAGATAAGATATTTCATCGTTATTTAAGAGATTTCTAAAATTATTTAGATTATTTATATCAGAACGAGATTTTTTTAACTATGTTTCATAAAAGTTTTATATTTATAAAAAAAATTTTGTCAGAAATTGATATCACTTTTTATATCTGTGAAAAAAATATGAGTAAAGAATTTTGAATTGCGCATAGTAATTATTTTTGAGATATTAATTATTTTTTAGATAATGCTTTAATTTGAAAATATTTATTTTACAGATCAACATAGTGTATTACAACTCCGCTGTTGCGCGTCGTATTGGTGAGTGCTAAATTATCTTTTATTTTAAATTCAAGGTGATGGATTTGTAATATTAGATGCAGCAATCAAATATTCCGCATTATTTATTCTCTTATAAATTGCTTATTATTTATATCTCTAATTATTCTTACATTAAAAGAAAAAATATAAAAAATTCAAGTTGATAAGAATGTTATAAATAAATATATCTTATGAATCCATACACAAACATACATAGCTTTAAAATAGGTAGATTAAAACGGATTAGTATATAAATATTTAACTTTGCAATACATATATTCATAATGAATTCATCATGAATTTACGTATCAAAGATTAAAAATGTCTGATAAATTATTCCTGCATTTTATACTATAAGATTCTTTAAAAATCTTCACTATAGAAAAAAAATAGCACTATTTAAAAAAGGGGGTGGATTTTAATTTTCTGAAAATTAATACAAAAGCCCACAAATTTGTGGTTCTTTTGAAGTCTAACATTGCGAGTTTTGCTTGATTATTTAATTGATTTCCCGACACGATTTCCTTGGTGAAGAACGCGCGTACATCCGCACCTATGCGAGACGCGTAAGCGGCAGTGAATAAAGCGACCGTGCCCTGTACCAATGACGTCATCCTCGCCGGATCCAAGATGGCGATCGCGTGTTCACCAGGCGAAATCGACAACGAGCAACGGCGGCGGCGGCGGCGGTTCCAGGACCGGTTTTCGAGAAGGCGGTACTACCGCCGCCGTCGCCGACGCCGTGTGCAATTTTTCGTCGTTTTACGGGCCGAAAAACCGAAGCTGCAAAACCGCGCGTCGGCTACCCTGCCTATGCAAACTGCTACGGCAAACATTCGCACTCCGGAGATCCTTAATTTATGCAAGATTCGAAGTATCCTTTCAAATACAGCTTCTTTGAATCGATATGCATCAATTTAAAGAATATTTGGAATAATTAATAAATTTTTAATTTTAATCTGCACATCGTACGAAAGTCTAAAAGACGTCTCTTAAAGATGCGCGTTAATTTCGAATTCAGAGATTTCGTTGAAATAAAAAATTTAATTGCGAAAACTTTAACCAAAAAATAAGATTTTTTTTTACAGTTGTCTGAAGATTAATTCGTAATGCTTAACTCGCGAATGTTCGTAAATTCTCTTAAACTTAAACCATTAGTACACATCTTGAAACTTTTGTTCAAGAATGATTTAATACAAGCTGAGATCCAAGATAATTCGTACTTATACATAACAAAGAGAAATACGAGGTACCTAGAACATCTTATATACGATCAAAAGCAGAATCTTATTCGGATTTGACTTCGAATGAGACTTTATGGATCGACCGTAAAATGGCGAGAAATAGTGACGTAATCGCTACACTTAAAATCCCCCTGTTGAAGAGAATGCGACGCGAGTCCTATCCCTATGAAAACGATTTTCCACGTGTCGACCTACGCGATTTTGCATCGCTATCGTAAAGTTTGCGCGCACCATATTACAAATTGTCCAGTGATCTCGATCGAAATATGGAATAGCGCAGATCTATGGAAACTAGATGATCCGGATTATACGAATAAAGATGAGAGCGCGTGCGACGAAACGATTATCTCGGCGATGGATTTACGTGAACGTATCGTTCTCATTTACCATCTTTGTGTCGTCGTAAAATTTTCTCGAGCGACTAATTCGAAAATCGATACGGCCGCCGTCGAGTGACGCGCGCGTTCCCTCGGATGCGTTGCGGTGCGTATCCCGTTCCGCGAGACACGCGCTTGTCGCATACACGCATCTTTCGCGTGAAGAGTTGTAGCTGCGGATATCAGTGGCGTAGGGCAGTGTTTTTCAAGCTTTTTTTTTTTTTTTATCAAGTATCCTATAAATCTATTTTGAGAACGTGAGCGCGTTTGAAGATGACTAAAATATCGAAATATTTTTTTATTTATGTTATTTTTTTAATATATATTTTCCTGAACATTTTGAGCTATAAAATGATTTTTAGATATGTCTACAAAGATGTTTAATATTTAAAAATGACGTGAAAAAAGTTTCCTTTCCTTTGAAACGCTCTTTTATAAAAACATGTTTTTTAATTTTTAATATTTTTTTTAGGAACTACTGATCTAATTACTATTATTTTGTTCAATATCTCTGTTTGGGATGGGAATTTAAACAAAAATTATACTTTTATCAAAACGAACATAATTTAAAACATAATTTAAGAAAAAGCTTATTCAGAAAAAAGCATCGATTAAAATGTAGTCAAACATGAAGAAGAGTGAAAAAATTGTTTAGATATGTTAACCTAGTATTGAAAGAAAATAACATAAAAATAGATAATTTTGCCACATAATTTCGCCATCGCCTTCTTAAACGTCTCATAGTTCATTTATAGACACTTTTATTTACGAAGCAAAAAATAACGATAGCGGCGAATCGTAATTTTAAACACGTACTGCGGAAGAGCTTACAATGATATCGCGATGGCAATTGAAAAAAATTCCAAGTAAAAACATATTATTTTTAATACAAGAAGACAAGGATATTGACTTGACGTGAAAATCATTGATGCCACGGTGATAGTACGCGCATTGTAAACTTTCTTCCTGCAGGCAGCTTTCAGACTACCGTATTGATATACGATGACTCTCGAGTCTTTTCACCTAGCCACAATGCGTCGCTTAAACTTTCGAACGTCGATCGATCGAATGCTTTTGCTTTTCTATAGACCTCGCTTGGATCATCGCGATTGTTGAATCACGACACTGATGCTTGATTCATTCATCAAGTATACGCCAAAGCTCGCATGCCGCGCCAGACATCGACTGCATATTTAAGAGTGCCAATGTTGATTACATAATTCATTGACCAGTTATTGTACTGATTGACAATCAAATAGGAGGGAACAGTCGGCGAGAATTCTCGAAAAGGATCCATCGTAACGATCGAACGCTTCGCGATTCACGCGCTCTCACCTATGATCCCGAGAATACCTACTTACGATTTTCAAGCAAACGATCGATATCGATACTAGCTTATTAACCCTTAACCGCCCACGTGGCGCTTGTCAAACGCATCATTCCTTCGAAATAATATAATATATATTTTATTATTTTTATCTGCGTTTTTATTTTTGCGTGGACAAAATTCAAGTTTCGTTTTTCTAGAATTTGATTTTATTTTTGATTTTATTTGATTTTATTGAACTGTCCAAAAAATTTTGCTTTGACAGTTATATGATTATTTATAAAACTGAATTTCTTTTTATATTATATGACACACACGTTGCTCGTTTCGCGTTAAAGCATGTTAAAATTAACATCGTCGCCCATCTTACCAGTTCAGACTGGTTTAGATTATTTGGTATTAAGGTAGGGGTAGAAATATTTGCATCTTATACTTGCATTTGTTGTAACGTGTATGAATTAAATAGCATACGCGATATTCTGATTTCTTGCTGCCCAGATAAAAATCTTGATCAAAGGAATTAATATCTCAAATCCGTTACAACAGTAACTCGCGAAAGGTCGATACACTTGCTGCGAAGCTTCGATACCACTCGCAAAAGAGAAAGGAGAGAAAGAGAGAGAGAGAGAGAGAGAATACATACAAGATACTCAATATATTTGTAGTAGATGGTCAATTTTACGGATTAGCTCGACTCGCAAAAGAGAAAGGAGAGAAAGAGAGAGAGAGAGAGAGAGAGAGAATACATACAAGATACTCAATATATTTGTAGTAGATGGTCAATTTTACGGATTAGCTCCATCGTGTTTTTGTCTCCGCATCTTATTGCTCGGAACATAAATCATCCTTTAGAACTTCACGCATGATTTTGAAAAAAGAAATAAAAATCGCGCGAACACGTTGGTGTCTCTTTTACTGACAATGTATCTTTTTCGTTACCAAAATTGGCGCAATGGAGACTCTCAGTCGGATCGCTTGCTTTCTTCGTATACTCCTGCAACGTCGGCAGGCGCGAAGGTCAACGAGTCTTGTACGTGAGCGGGGAACGCCTATGGCGCGCGGGGCACCGACGCGAGGCTTACTCACGCTCGCAAAATTGCTACCGGGCCTGCCCCCGCGGGGTTCACCTCCCCATCCGTAGTTAATGAGCGCATCTTTCTTCGCTGACAGTCGACGACCTCGCGTCGAATTCTCTTCGGCAAGCCCGCCGCGACCGTATCGCGAGACTCTCGCTCGACCTCGATTCATCCCGATGCTGTCAGCGTTGAGATCACCATTGGACGCGACAAACGAATGTAAAAGTGAGCACGGAAAAACGGTCGTTTTGAAAGAAATCAGCTGGAGATAGCCGCGAATTGAATCGCGAAATGAATCGATCGAAGTTCCTTTCCGTCGAGGAATCTTCATCGTATGCAACCTCCTGCTCTGTCTTTCTCTCTCTCTCTCTCTCTCTTTCTTTCTCTCTCTTCTTCGCTGTATCAAACTGCGCGTACAAAGTTCACCGGTCACAGCTGGAGGAAATCCGCACGAGTGGGAGGGGAGCATTGGTCTTTCTATTTATAGAACTTAATATGCTTCCTCTAACGAGAAACTTGTACTCGGCGCGAGAAACCTCGTGACGTTTGCGTTGTCGATGAAACTCCGTATCGCGGATATTCGTCCAGCGTGTCCGGTGACGAACGGGTTACATCCGGGGAGCGATAGTAACACGCGTGTTGTCTCCTACCTCGTCGCCGTGTTGCGTGCGGGGGCCCGAGAGGGGGGGCGGACGGCGGCTCTCGAGGGAGCTGCGTGCGGCGGATACGCTCCTGCCCGTGAATCGCAGGCAGGTAAATATCGTCTAGTGCGATCGCGCGACCACGACTGAGTACATTCTCCTGAGAGAGCGTTTCACCTGCGACGACGGAGCCCCCCGTCGGCGGCCTCGGCGCAAACTGAACCCCGCCACCTTTTTCCTCCTCTCCCACTCGCGTCGCGATTGCGTCGCGGCCGAACCTTACGCGCGTTCGTCCTTATATCTGCCTACATATACCTGCGACTATATCTCCCGTACACCTATTATTCGGCCACCCACATATTCGCGCTCTCATGGCGTGGTACCGTCCGATGGAGCATCCGGGAGATTCGCCCTCTCGACAAATCCGTGGGAGGCGGAACATCCTTTTTCTACGGTCAACAAGGCGTCCGCGGGACGGGTCTTGCGGACAGGTGTGATGATAGGGCATTAGGCAACCGAATGGGCTATCTTCCTTTTTCATCCTTATATATGAGCTCCGATCTATGTAATTTCTCGTTTGTTTAAGGGCGGCATCTCTTTCTGAAGAGGAAAATTGTAGATCGAAGTAATCATAATTAATTTTTTTTATGCGAATAGTTGATGGATAGCACATGCTATCTTCTGCTTGGTGATTCACAAAAATTGTGAATTAATGTACGTGTCAAATTATATAACATCCAGGATATTTTAATAGAAGATTTCTCAAGACAATTAATATACGCACGCGTTTCTGTTAAAACTTATTATATTATAGTAAATAAATATTTATTTATTTAGTGCCATTAAAAACGAAACGAATCAATCTTTAATTAAAGGCAAATGAATCAGCTCTGAAAGCGACACACCTGTGTCAAGACAATTTCTCAAAGAGAGACGAGCGTTTTGCGATATATGGGCATTTGAAAAAGTATTTTTCATACTAGAGAAAGAGAAAGAGAGTCTTCTCGACCGACGTCCGTTACTCGAGAGGTGGATTTGATGTCCTCGGGCGACGTACGGGATGCGAGCGCGTCTTTCAACATCCAGCAAGCTTAGAACCGCTATTCGTTTTCGCCGAACGATTATTCCGCCGCGAACAAGAGTAATGTATTCTCTCTTTCCGCTCTATTTTGACGGACTCTAGCGGCTGCCATTGGTCGTCTCCGAGAGACGCTCTTTCAAACGCGATGTCATTCGCGAATTTTATCCCGTCTTCTATTAAATGACATTCGTCTCGGATAATTTTCCGCGATGAGATCTTCTCCAGTTATCTCCAGAGTTGACGGGCGACGATAATCTTGCCTTTGGCGTTAACGAGCGTACATAAGCTTGTAAGGATGTAAAAGGTGCGAGATATTCTTACATTCTCTTCCTTCAATCGCGTCGCGTATTTTCTGCTCAAGGTAACTATTAACGTTACGTCGGAATCTTGTGTTATGTAACATGAATATATAAACGAAATATAATGCTATCTCTTTTGTCTTCTGTAATGATTTGAAATATAATTATTATCAGAAATCTATCGGAATAAAAAATAATAATCTCGTAAAGAGACCACGGATTCGATATAATTTTCTTCCCCGCAAACATTCTCCGCGTGCAAATACAGCAATCTTTCTAGTTTTTATTTCAAAGATCGCGGTTTGTTTAGCCGTGAAGAGACTCTCTTCAGCGTTTGATCATTTTCCCCCTCGTCTTTCAAAATTATTTACCGAAAAGGCAAAGAACGGAACTAAGAGATAGATGGCGGACGGAGATTTCGCGGAGATGTCAGTGATAAGGGACCGCGATGATCCGTGATAGAGAGAGAAAGAGAGAATGAGAGAAGCGGGGTCGTGGGCGTTTTTTCTGCTCGCCATTTACGGTTCTAATTTCTAGTTTTTACTTCAAGAATCGCGGTTCGTTTGGCCGCGAAGAGACTCTCTTCAGCGTTTGATCATTTTCCCTTTCATCTTTCAAGATCATTTGCCGAAAAGGCAAAGAACGGAACGATTACTTGAGAAAAGCGAGAGATAGATGGCGGACGGAGATTTCGCGGAGATGTCAGTGATAAGAGATCGCGATGATCCGCGATAGAGAGAGAAAGAGAGGATGAGAGAAGCGGGGGCGTGGGCGTCTTTCCTGCTCGCCATTTATAGTCCTAATTTCTAGTTTTAACTTCAAGAATCGCGGTTTGTTTGGCCGCGAAAAGACTCTCTTCAGCGTTCGATCATTTTCCCTCTCGTCTTTCAAAATCGTTTGCCGAAAAGGCGAACGATGGAACGGTCAATTGGAAAAAGCGAGAGACACAGATGGCGGACGGAGATTTCACGGAGATGTCAGTGATAAGGGACCGCGATGATCCGTGATAGAGAGAGAAAGAGAGGATGAGAGAAGCGGGGGCGTGGGCGCCCAAGGCCTTCTGCTCGCCATTTACGGCCCGGCACGTAGCCGGACACGGATGACTCGCGGGGTAAGGGAAAGAACGGTGAGAAACCCCGCGATATAGAGAAGAAAGGACAAACGCGAGGAGGGGGTGGAAGGAGGGAGAGGTAGGAGGGAAAGGGGATTGAAGGAGAAACGAGGGAGGGAGAAGGAGAAAGATCAAAGGGGGCAGGAAAGAAATGAATACCAACCGTCAGGCCATTTTGGTCGCGTTGCAAACCGGAAAGACCACTCGAAACTCCGTCAGCGACAACGCGTCCGCACTATCGGCGACGAAGGATGGGAGGGTTTCGATCGCTTTTGCGCTCGGCTCGTTGACAGGAGGCGAGAATCGTCCGTCCGTTGATGGCGCCAAGTTCTGCTTAACAAGTTTCTCTCTAGTCTTCGAGAGATTCGAACTGCGCGACGGAAACGATTTTATCGCGCGTCAATTTCTCGCGGAATAATAGCTTCCTTGGCACATGCTTGTTTAAAGAGAGGAATTTATTATTTCGTAATTTTGTAGAGTTACCGATAATTAAAATTTAATAGCTTGCGAGAGTTTGGGGTATCATATATCGTGATATGTAAAATTGTACGAAGTATTATAGCATCTCGCGCAACACATCAACTAGCCACGCGAATGTAATTTATTCGCGACGATAGATGGTTAAGATGTTTGTAAGAGCGTGTCCTGTACGTAGTGTGATTAATCCGACATAAATCGCTTTCACTTGTTAATTTGAAGATCAAAATCGCATGAAATCTTTTGATTTCTAACTTATAATTATAGCTTCGAATATGATAACTCGTATCTCAGACTCGCGCACGCACACCGAGAGATACACGCATAAAAAAAATTCTCTATTTATTTCATATCTTATTTTGTTATCATAAATGTCAGTTATTTACTTTCTGAATCGCAATTTATAAAGGATACGGTCACTTCTCGCTCGATATCCAGAGTTAGTTAATTTACGTATCACATCATGTATATTAAAGGACAGTATAGATTAATATAATCCGGACTCGCTGGTGATTTCCTGCGCAATCGAGGCTCGTAAATTTTCTTCCAACGCAGCTCGACGTATCATCCAGGATACGCACGATCATCCTTGCATAACGTATAATAATAACGATTATGCAGCGTGACCATTTTGGTCGCGTTGCAAACCGGAAAGACCACTCGAAACTCCGTCAGCGACAACGCGTTCGCACTATCGGCGACGAAGGATGGGAGGGTTCCGATCGCTTTTGCGCTCGGCTCGTTGACAGGCGCGAGAATCGTCCGTCCGTTGATGGCGCCAAGTTCTGCTTGACAAGTTTCTCTCTAGTCTTCGAGAGATTCGAACTGCGCGACGGAAACGATTTTATCGCGCGTCAATTTCTCGCGGAATAATAGCTTCCTTGGCACATGCTTGTTTAAAGAGAGGAATTTATTATTTCGTAATTTTGTAGAGTTACCGATAATTAAAATTTAATAGCTTGCGAGAGTTTGGGGTATCATATATCGTGATATGTAAAATTGTACGAAGTATTATAGCATCTCGCGCAACACATCAACTAGCCACGCGAATGTAATTTATTCGCGACGATAGATGGTTAAGATGTTTGTAAGAGCGTGTCCTGTACGTAGTGTGATTAATCCGACATAAATCGCTTTCACTTGTTAATTTGAAGATCAAAATCGCATGAAATCTTTTGATTTCTAACTTATAATTATAGCTTCGAATATGATAACTCGTATCTCAGACTCGCGCACGCACACCGAGAGATACACGCATAAAAAAAATTCTCTATTTATTTCATATCTTATTTTGTTATCATAAATGTCAGTTATTTACTTTCTGAATCGCAATTTATAAAGGATACGGTCACTTCTCGCTCGATATCCAGAGTTAGTTAATTTACGTATCACATCATGTATATTAAAGGACAGTATAGATTAATATAATCCGGACTCGCTGGTGATTTCCTGCGCAATCGAGGCTCGTAAATTTTCTTCCAACGCAGCTCGACGTATCATCCAGGATACGCACGATCATCCTTGCATAACGTATAATAATAACGATTATGCAGCGTGACTCGTCCCCTTTAAAAAAGCGCTCCCGGTGACGGGCGTCGCTGCTCGAAACATTACGTAATATAAAGTGCCAAATACCGTGAGAGAGACAAGTCGATGTACGCGTGATCGCTAGATCGCTGGTTTTTTTTTTTTTCTCCCATCGCAATTTGTCGCTACTTTCGAATCCCACGAGAAATCCCGCAAAGCGACGACTTTCACAATCCGCTATCACGAGTGAAACACGATTCGCGACACTTCGTGTGTATTCCTCCGCGCGATTTTCCCGCGCGCATTCGCGTCACGGTGTACAAGAGTGCGTGTAATACGTGCGTGCAAGCTCGTCGCACGTCGGAATTTCGTTTGCTTTTCCCGTAATGTCGATTATCTGTTACCTCTTACCGCCTGTCTACTTGACGGCTTGATGCAAGTTACATCATTGCGTCGGGCTTAAAGCCCGAATCACGCAATGACCTTTCACTTTCACGCATGGCGTCCTTGGACCAATTGTAAAAGTGATTCGAACTTTGTCCGATGGAGAGGAAATAAGAAAAAATATAGCAATCTCCAGAGATCTCTCGCATTTTTAACATACATTGCGAATTGCAGCATTACGCGACTTTAATCACAGGTTTGACGTCCTATATTCTTCCTTTCGCAATTGTCATTACCTGTCACAATTTAATTTCCATGGAAACAGATCGGCATCAAATTGAAAGAGATAATTTTAGATTTAAACCTCTTCTTTAGATTAAACCTCTTCTTTTCATACGATTTCTATCAGTTTTACAAGGTGAAATCTTGAACAAAAATATCTCGAAAATCAGGGATTTTTTTAGAGATTTTTTTTAGGGAGTAGACATCCTGTATTATAAAAGAATAACAGAAAAGCGGGATAATTCCAATTTTTTAATAAAAGTAGGGAGTGCGGATGTTATTTTTAAAGAATGGAATAATTTTCAAATCTGAAAGCGATAGTGAAAAGAGCTCAAGAGATCTTTAAATTTTTGATATTCGATGGAAGGTCTGTGTTTTTGCGTCTGAACTGATGTGCCGAAATCGGCAGAGCAGTTTTTACGCGATGTCCGGAGCAAACTCTCTTTGGGAGAGAAGGGTAATGGACCGGTTGGTCCTCTCCCTGGCCGTTGCAACTCCGAATATGGCAACGAGCACCATCGGTGCATCTCAGCGATTCAGGCACGACGTATACGCGCTTTTGAACCCGCTCGAAATACTCCAAGAGTCGCTCGGAAATCGTTATCACGTTTTGTGTTCGCGCAAATTGCGGTTACCGTAAGTCTAGTCTAATCTGCGTACATCTGTACGGATATGGAGATAAATTATTCGATAAGTGCGGAGTTTTTACTTACCTGATCGCGCGGCGTGTTTATGTTACAGTCGTAGTGATATTATCCTTAATCCGTGTAAAGTAGATGAATGCTAATTGCTACTTTGGCAAACCACGCTTTGAAAATAAATACCGGAAAAATGCCAGGGAAATTTATACCGCGGGCATCGGATAATACTACGCGAAACGGCGATGATAATTTACTTATAATTCTAAAATTGCAAGCTGAAATGAGAAAGATACAATCTTATTTTATGGCTTTCTCTCGTTGTAAAAATGAAAACGTTTTCTATTTATTAGACATAACAATGTAACTTAATGTAATTTAATAATTGAGAAAATTACGACAGATTTAAAAGGAAAAGTTTGAAGAAATGAAATGCTCGTTTAAACACAAATTAATAAGCGAACAAAATGGAAAAGAAATATCTTTTCTCTTTTTTTGAGTAAAAGAAAATAGAAATTATTAAGCATTAATTATAAAAAGTGAAAAAGAATAATAAATGATAATGTTGAATATCATCAAAAATTTTATATTGCAAGTATCAAGAGAAAAAATTATTAATATGATTTAGAGTATATGCCATAGTTTTCACTACCGCAAAATAAACAACCCTTAAAATTTCAAGGTAATGTATTTTTATTTTTTTTTTTACGCTATCTTCATTTAAATAGAACGAAGACAGATACAGCAAAATCGATCTCGTATCGATCGGTGGCAGTGTGTCCGTATCAACAAATAAATTGGCGATCGATAATTACGCAGGCGTAGAATACGATGACTAGATAATATTACGTTCTTGCATTTAATCGCGTCTGAATCGAATACAAGAATCCTTCAAAGATGAAATCAAACTTTCCATCAAAAGAAATCGTCACAATGGACCCCAACATCGCCCGAATATCGCGACCACACAATAATTTTTATTTTCTCCTTTCCCAGCGCTTTCTTATCTAGCACTTATATACGCTTACGAAACACAGTCAACACAATCAAAGTGTTAAAATAATTGCTTTTCGAGGCAATATTATACGCAGCATCTATTTAGCATTCCGAACGCTCTGCGATCTTGCAGCAAACTTGCAAAAATCCGAGTATATCGCCACACGGGATTTACTTTGCTCTCCCTTCCGAGAAATATCATCACATTATAATAAAGAAAAAGAGATAGGACTAGTTGGTGTATCTAAGAATTCGTAAAGAGAGCTTAATTTTACTCCTCTACGAGAAGCTCTCATTTATTTATCTCTAGTTCCTAGACAATTTCTCTGAGATCATTCTTTAACAGAGGTACAAAATTTTACCTACGCAAAAGTAAAATAATCCCGTCTGACGATGCTTTCGATATCCAGTATACTCCTTCGCGATTCTCTTGGCGAGAGCGATACGAAGGCATAAAGATCTCCGGCTCGACCGGCGCGACGTATATATATCTACGTCGTCATTTTTCAAAGTGTCTTTTAACGAGTATATATCGCTATCTCCGAGGATAACGCGCACAGCAGAATAATTTTTTTGGTCCTTTCCGTCGCTCCATCGCATCCCTGATTGCCGCGTCTCTGTCTTTTCGTTCGTGGCTGAATCCGCCCGAGAGCGACCAGGGGGATTGAAACCGGTATAATTTCGACGAGTTCAGTTCCCCGTGCTACAAGACGCGGCGAAATGCGCCGTAACAGGACGTGGTCGTCGCGTTTTTCATTGTTTCGCAGATGGAAGGAGGGGGGGTGGAAAGAGGTGAAGTATGAGAACGGGTATGAGGAGTACAGGGGAAACGCCACGGCGTATGATTTTCGCTCCTTTCAGAAATTGTATAAAAACTTTTCGGATGACACAAGTGTGGTTCGTACGGTTCATGTTCACACCACTGGAATGCGCGTATTATCTTAATAAACCGTAATGCATGTATGTATGTATATGAGAGACACGAATGTGTATAACGCGTAAAACTAAACTAGACTTAATTTCAAGAAGTCGACAAAAAAAATATACACACACAAATGCGGTATCTCATATCCCTGCTGTCTCTCCTCTAAACGTAGAGATCATTTTCGCGCCACGCCGAAAAATCTGAGCTCGCCGAAACTATTACTTGTCGAATATTTAATACCCGAGAGAGTGACTCGGCGCGTTGT
>NW_021853485.1:1946153-1959129 GCF_003651465.1 Formica exsecta
GATAAAGAGGTGGAGTAAAAGAGGGGGAAGGGGATAAGGGAAAGGAAAGAGACGGCATCTCCGACATCCGGCGCTATCGCTGTCGCATCGCCTCGAGTTCGATGAGCAACAGCCGGCGGAAAGGATAGATGCGAGACATCTTCGCGAGACCGGATCCACCGCCGCGGATCCTCGAGGAAGGCCCGACGATCCGTCGTCGTCCTTTCAGGCTCCGGTTGCGATCGCGCGCCCTGCGTCTCCCTCGGATGCGTCGAGGATCGCGCGATGCGGACGGTCGAGGAGGACAGGATCGCGACGACGGCGACGGCGAATCGAGCGTGCCGACCCTCCGAGGCAACCTGCAACAATAATCGTCCGACTCATGGTATGCTAAAGCGAATGCGTAGATTGCATCGGACATGCTCAATTGATCTATGGACGCGTCGCGCATCGGGACACGCGTCTCTCTCTTTTTCCTTCTCTCTCTCTCTCTCTTTGAACCGTTTAGTTATGACAAGTGATACCGTGTGCGTGAGCCTGTACTTGACGCGTATCGTTCTTTTACGAAGCGGTTGTGCAAATCGTTTTAGACTTGCTTGCGCATTGTTAAGTAATGCGCCGATGATTTCAAGACGGAATTACTTCGAATGGAATTTATACATCTATCTTGAGTGACTGAAAACATCGATTTTTTTCAAAAGAAACGTAGATTCTATTTTTTCGAAATTTTTTCACGTTTGGAATTATACCTTTATGTGTGTGTAAAGCAAATATATTACTACTTTAAATAAGACGGAATTACTTCGAATGGAATTTATACATCTATTTTGAGTGACTGAAAATATCGATTTTTTTCAAAAGAAGCGTACATTCTATATTTTTTCGAAATTTTTTCACGTTTGGAATTATACCTTTATGTGTGTGTAAAGCAAATATATTACTACTTTAAATCCGATTTCTCCAGAGATCCAGAGCCACGCGATTATAGAGAAGATCATGTTTTTTTTTCGCATTTCTGCTAAGTATCATCATATATCACATACGATACATTTATATTTCTTGCGTAAAATTAACATTTCTTTGCCAGGCCGAATATACATACATGGCGCGTATCTCGCGTATATCACGTCACAACATTGCGGTTTGATATCAGTTTAATCGAAGTAAATCCGTTTAATGTGTCGACGATACGCGCACGTATATCTGGCGCGCATATATCACGTAGGCGATCGGCGATACGCGCCGACGAGATTCTTCGCTTAGGAATTCAATACGTTTCTGAATGCCAGTGTCATAAAGAGCAAGTTATTCAACGGACACCCACGCGAACGCGGACGCGAAAGAGAACAAGGGAAGACGCTCACCTCGATCAGGCTTCTTGTAGCTCGCCCTTCACTCCCGGTACGCCATGCTGATGCCTCGAGGCGAGTTTGTTCGCCAAATCGTGCATCACATCTCTGTATATCACGGTGTCCAAATTCTCGCCTAGCATGTAGAGGAGAAACCAATCGCCTACCTTGCTGCGACGTACTATGGTCTCCACGGCGTCCCTCCGTACCAAACGAAATCTCATTCGCAACAGGTAGACCCTCGTGCGCGGCGAAAATATTATTAGGATCTGTGACAAATATTATTATATTAAGAATAAAGAGGAAAACTCCATTTTAAATGATAAAATCTTCTAAATTGCGAGAATATAAAAATAAATATATTATTTTATTATCTTTTAAAGAGATAAGAAATTTTTATATATTTTTTTGCATTTAAAGAAATACGTTGTTTCCTTAAATATGACATACACGAGCAATTGTATTTCTTTTTCCACATCACAGATATATTACTCGCAAAATAAGATAATCTTTGGGATCGTACTGACCCTATACAAAACCGTAAAGAAACTGAGCACGCCGAGGAAAAGGAACCAGAACCAGAGGAAAACATAGATCTTCTCGTTGACGACGTTTAAAGGCAGTATACAAACGGCGTCGTGCCTCTCCACCTCCCCGCTGACGCCGTACTTGTAGAAAGTGCATTTGGTCATACGTGGAAAGACGTAAATCATCGGGTCCACTCGGTCTTCTTGATCGGATTCGAGGAATTTGAGTACGTCGATACCGAAGGTCAAGAAGGCGCCGTCGAAGAAGCGATTCATCAGAAACATCTGACCTGCGACAATGTGCTCGTTGCTTTACAATTTTACATCATCTCTTTCTCCTGAAGAGCAAATTTGACGCTCATAAAACACACAACTATCTACCTATGATATACAAAAATTTGCAACCAGTTAAAATAATCGATCGTTTTTCTTCTATATACAGCTTAAAGAGAAGAAACCCTTATTTCTTTTAGATTTCTGAGAAAAATATATCTCATTAAAAATCTCATTACAGTATGTTATACATGTTTGAATAATTTTACTTTAAATATTTTTTTACTATAGTGTAGATAAAATATATATCGATGCTTCTATTAATATTAAATGCAAGAAATTTATTTTATTAATATTATTGAAACAAATATTAAATCTTAATAAATAAAACTCACTGATCTTGAAATTTAGGATAATTAAATTATTCATAATTGTTTTAGAATATTTCGTATTTGTTTCTTAAAAAGTATGGATTCATATAATTTCAGATTTAATTTGTACGCGTTTCTGTAACTTGTATATTTTATTGATTCACACGTGTGAACAATCATACATTCATATTCGTCTACGTTGATTACAGTCTTATCGCTGTTTGATCCGTGAACATATAATAGACTTTGCATAAAATTGACGAGCCCATCGCATGGTCAATCGGGCGGTCAAGCTTGCAAACAGTTGGCCAGCTGTATCGTTGCCAACTTTTATCGTGAATTGGATTCATTCATCCGCCGCTCATTACACGGGTGTCTGTCTTTTTCTTGATGCGTATATGTTAGAAACTAACGCAAATAAACTAGCATAGAGCTCATGTTCATTGAACTTTGCTATCTTTTTTTGATGTGTCTATTAAATGATTACATCATTCTATTGCGTATTGACTATCGATCAATGAGTCTGCACAGATCGATGGCCAACCATAATCGTTCCAATATTCTTGTGAACCAATAGAAAAATCGCTCGCTAAATTCATGCATCTCTAAACTGTGTGTCGTAATCTATTATATTTTATTAAATAATATTGAATAAGATTCAATAGAGCAAGATGGAAAATTTGTGATATATTTAAATGCTTATTTCCACAGAAATTTAATTTTTCTGTTGCTTTCAGATAACGGTATAATTACTTAAACAAGGTTTAGAAACCATAGATGAATATTGTTTAAAAACGTGATTCATAAATGTAAATATTTCTTGAGTTCAGTTTCAGTTCGTATAATATAGTTCGAAAACACACAGAATAAATTATTTTATATGTATACCTATTTAAATATAATATCTATGTAAAAGATTTAAAAATTATCTATAATTTTTTATTAATGTAACTTACATAACATATGATTTATTATACACAGAAAAAAATGCTATTGCTTCAATTAAAGTCGACGTCACGGGCTGCCACAAACATATATAGTTCATTCAATGATATTTTTATTGGACCAAATATCTGGATTATTAAAACAACTATCTGATGAATATCAGGTAGCTGTTTTAATAATCCAGATTGAATGATATTCATCAGACAGTTGTTTTAATAATCCAGATATTTGGTCCAATAAAAATATCATTGAATGAACTATATATGTTTGTGGCAGCCCGTGACATCGACTTTAATTGAAGCAACAGCATTTTTTTCCGTGTACTTTAGTAAAAAATATTTAAATAAAAATAAACGCATTCACACACACGACACAGACACATGTATATAATATATCTATAAAAGATTTTTTTCTATGACATGTTTCTCAGAAACCTAACATAAATAATGACTCTTCTCCTCTTTAAACTGTATATATTACAGAGTATTAGAATTTTTATCTGCACGTTTATTAGAAAACTCAGCATACATTTAACTATTTTAATCGCGATGCGCATTAACTATTTTCCTTGAAATTGCCAGCAAAACAAGAGGAAAAAATATACAATATTTTTTTTTTAATTTTAATTTAAAATATTTCAACATATAGCGAGAAAAAATAACAAATTAATTTCAGCTGCGTACGTATATATCGTACATATGTATCTTCGATAGCGAAACGACGAAATATTTTAAATATATTTTTCAACGCATATATTTATTGATCGTAAACGAAAAATGCGCGTTAAAAAAAAATATATTCGCTGCCTAATGGACTCGCGAAAACCGGAATTCGTTCGAGTTACGACATCACGACCAGACATATGTTGTCGATGACGAGAAACGCAAACATTGACGAAGGACACACGGCGAACCGAAAAAAAAGAAGAGCGAACTACTCACCGATGACGTTCAGCAGCGCGAGGACCTCGCATAGGTAGTATCTGTAAGCCCACCAATTGTGAAAGCGTAGGTTCTCCCAAAGGTAGTCGAGCAGCATCTTCTTCTTTTGCTTTTTCTCCACCTCGGAGCATAGTCCGATGTCGAGATCCATCATAAGGGCATGAATCTTACCACCCTCCCATCCCTTCCAGAGCCAACGCGGAGTATAAAAGAGGATCGCCTGCAAGCAAAGTGCCGAGTGAATAAATACCGGCGAATCGACCAATAGCTGATATATTACAAAGAAAAAGAAAGAGAGAGAGAGAGAGAGAGAGAGAGAGAGTTCTATTTTATGCGGACCTACTTACATATACTACATAATCGATGCGAAAGAGCGCGCAAAATGAGTTATCATTATTGTGTCTTGCGCCGATAATTGCTGATTAAAACAATATTTGAAAAAAAAAAGAAAATTCCTTTTAATTTATGAACTTTTAATGAAAAAAAATCGACAGCCAGTCACCTCCTTTCAAAAGACGGAAAATATTGCTTTTTATCAGGATTATTTATGTTACATGAAATTGCATAGTGGACGCCATTACTCATGGCTTAATTGCAGTCCAACCAATTAAAAACAAGATTTAATTTGTGGTTGTTTTAATTACTACGATAACTTCATTTTGCTGGATTCTTTCTTGACATCTCGATATTATGTGACATGTACGAATTGCTTACGAGAGATAAAAATTAAATTCTGTTTTGTCAAGTTTTTATCATAATATATAGTTATCATAATATTTTATTACTATAATCTCTCTTCTCAATCATTAATATTTCAAGATAGAAAACGCGGGAAAGAAGAAGAGATATTGATAGACATGCTAGAAAGAATAATGCGAATTAATTGAAATCGGAGCAATCTTATCTCGTATTAAAATTTCTGAAACGATGTCAATGCACTTATCGAGATCATGACGTGGGGCTAAACCCTTTCTCACGGTATATAAAGCTCTCTCTGGCTTATCGCCAGGGACCGCAGGTCGTGTTTGCCGTAGTACGCGATCGAATATAGATACATGCGCGCGTTGCCTCTTACGACGTGTTGGCGACTGTTCAGAAAATTCTGACTAAATTACAATTTATGGAAGGTGACATAGGCTCGGGATGATTGTTAATGAAAGTAGGCGGTATACGTGTTTAAACTATGTCAGAGCTTTAATAGGGTTTCGAAATATACGCTTTGTCGCCGCGAATTACATTGTTTCTGAGAAACAACACATTGTTTTAACTTGGAGACACAAATGTGTACATGACGATATAATTTTATTATGGGGAAAAATTACAGTTTATTTTTAAATGTTATATATATATATATATAATGAATTTTTTGTCATATTAACGCAAAAATTTTGGATTCCGCCTTTTATATTAAATGCATCAAGAATTCAATTATTTAATCAGATTTTTTAATGAAATTACATGAAATATACAAAAAAATATTTTATTATTTGACTATTTAAAGTAACTTTTTCGTTGATTTTTTAAATATTGTAAATAAAAGATGTGTGTGTGTGTATGTGTGTGTGAAGGTAATTATACGTGAAAAAAATTATGGCTACTAAAAAGTGCCAGGGAATTGAAAACCACAGATAAAATAAAAATGTAATAAACATGCAACATAATTCGTTTAATAATTTCAACGTACGTAGTTTACACAAGAGCGACAGGAGTAGGTATTCAGAATGGGTGGTCTGACCTCGCTCTTGACAAGATTACGAAGAAACGTAAAACAAACGCGCATGTCAAACCGATTGTACGACGATTCACAGCTTTTAGCATTATCGCGAGGCAACTGCGAGTCCGCGTGTAAAAGAGAAAAGGAAAATGTGTGACCAAAAATAGATTTGTTTTTCTTCTCGTCTCTCTTTCCTCGGCAACCAGAATCGAATATGGCCACATTGGCTGCCCTACTAAAAGGGCATTTGTATTTTGCTGTCGATATCTAAGCTCACAAATATTCCTTCAGATATGTAAATAGGTTTAAACACATTGATGAGAAAGAGAGACCGATGTGATATCTATTCTTTAAAATAATATATACGTAAAAGAAAATAATATTAAAGTCTATTAAATTCTAAAAGTTTATTAAATTTTTAAAAACTATGAAATCAAGCCTTAAATTCTAGAAATTTGAATTTTCACAAAATTATATAATCTTTATTCGTAGAAAAACAAACAAATATTAAATCTAAATCTTCTTAGATTTCATGAAATATAATTCTTGTTTTTTAATATAGTCTTGTGCAAAATATAATAGTAAAGTTTATTAAGGCCTATCTTTCAAAGTCGTCTTTTACAACTGTTGAAAGCTTAACACATACATAGCTCGACTATTCAGTCGCAATAACTCATAATAATAAGACAAAACTGAAGAAATTTATGAGATATGCGGCAATCCAGCGCAACCGCTTACTATAATTATATTATATGTAACGTGAGTAATATCCATTTCTGAGAGGAAAGAATCGCATACATGCCTCTCGCCACATGATTCTCGGCCGATGCATAGCGGCCCATGTGTCACGTTAGCCCCGAGTAAATTTAGCTAAACAAGGCGAAAGAGTTACAAGCCTCCGAGGAAAGGAGAACGAAGCGAACAAAGAAGTGTTATAGCTACTTTTAACGCGCTTAAAAATAAGCGCGTAATGTGTGTAAGGCAACTAATTTTTCTCTCGATGTTGTGTGTGTGTCAAATGTAAATACTTTAAATCTATTTTTTGTAGCTAATATTCTCGTAGAATGCTTAGATCATTGATATATATAAAGTCTTTCTGATTAAAAGATAATTCTCTGCGTTTTATATACAGAATGGGCCCAAACGTTCCGGCCAGATTTTGAGATTTTATAGGAAATTTAATTCTGAACAAAAAGTTTCCTATAAACATGGATCTAAAAATGCTTCCTTAAAAAGTTAGCAACCAAAAACCTCTGAAATCACGGTAATTTATACATTTTTACAAATATCAGGGAAAGTATGCGTTTTTTAACAAAAAGTACCGAAACAAAAGTTGTAGAGAATTAAATTATCTTTCGAATGAGATCAAAATGATTGTAGTTCCAAGAAATTTATTGGTTTTATTATATTAAGGAAGTATTTTTCGACCAGTGTTTATAGGAAATTTTTTATTCAGAATTAAACTTCCTATAAAATCTCAAACTCTGGCTGGAACGTCTGGGACCATCCTGTATATTTTCAATTCCATTAAACTTTATAATCTCTTTTATTTAATAAAGATAGCCTTATCATAAATGTAGGTATTAGCAATATTATAGACGTTTTGTGTATGTCAAGCTGTCAGTATCTAGAAAATATATCCGGATGCGCGGTAATCAATCGCAAAATAAAAGGCGGATGCACGATTAATCAAAGAACGAGAGAGTTGTACGAGCCTCGGACGCATAAATAGAGGACTCGAGGAAAAGGGCGATATTGTACGTGCGCGAAGACGAGTAATACTTGAGGTATGGGAGGCGGAGGTACGATCGAAGAGATAGCATCAAAGGTACGTACACATTTTAAAAGCAGAAATATATCTGTAACCTGTATTTATGAATTGACGTTATGAACAAGGATTATCAATCACGGATAAACGAATACACGCATTCGCCGCCGACCGTATATTGTTCTTGTATTGAGTCTGGACTCGCAATTTCTGGACCATCTTAATTTAGATACAAATGCTACGAGCATTTCTCGGCACGATCTCTCGCGTTATTAATTTTAAATAATTTCAACATTTTTTTATGGATAGCTTCAACTTGAATACTAATTAATATCGATATCGTGATATCTTACATATAAGAATAAACAAAGAATAACATTCCTCGAGAAAATTGAATTATCCAATATTCCTTAATCCAATCCAATTGATTATAACGATAAATAAGATGTCATAAAAAAGAAGTAATATGGAAACACAGAGAACACAGAATGTTTCGAAAAAAATCGATAGAGACGCAACACGAGAAATCCAAGAGAAAAAAAAAGAGAGAGATACAGACAGACCGTCGTTTCTTACTTGCAGTAGCAAGAGGAAGATAACCCATTGATAGTATTTGTGCTGCTTGACCAGCGGGTGGGGCGCATGGCCGTGCATCCCGTCGCCCTTGCTGTTCGACACTCCGGGATAAGGCACGGCCTGGCCCATACTCAAGTTGAACGCGCGCACCATGCTATACGTGGTATGAAGCCAGCAGAAGGTCTCCAACACGGCCTTGTCCACGGAACCGCTTGCTTCGCAATGAATTGGCGAGCCGGAGATACTCTTGCAGGCGAGGGTGAGACACCCGGCGAGAAGTACCGCCACCGTGGCGCGATAATGAAGCCGAAATATCATCGAATCCTCGGCGATTCTATGCACCTTGAAGAGCGATCGAATCGAGCCGAATAGATCGATCATTTTGAGCATCAGTGGCATATTCGACAATTGGGTAGAGAGAGATCCGAGAATGGGCCCTTCGAGTCAATTCGAGACGATTTTCCGCGTTTTCGTGATCCCTGCTCTTTAGTTCTTCCACCGTCGAGAGGGAGATAAATTTGCTTTTACGGAAAATCGCTTTTGGAATTTTCTCGCGTATTTTCCGGATATTTGAATGGAAATATCTCTCTCTCTCTTTTGTACAAATTTATCCGACTCTTGGCAAGACACATTAACATACAATTTTACTTGCGAACTGATTCATCGGATCCGCACTTTCGCTTCATTTTACTGTTAAGCTAAAACTAGATCGCGTGATTATTGTTTTAGCTAAATTGCCGGAAATGAATAACGAATGAATCGTTGTAAGAGCGCAATTACAGTCGTAAAAGTGGACCACCCGTGTAGTTCACTTCGCGCCCTGCGTGCGAGTTTTGAGAATGGGCCGAAGACAAAAGTGTACATTGTGTATATATGCATTTGGTAAGCACATAAATCAACATAAAAATCACACGATATTATTGATCGATTTTTAACTTTTCGTTGGTTTGTTTCTCTCCCTTCGGTTATCTCTTTTCGAGATATTTTCTCATTTTTTTTTGTGATCTGTTTGATCTGATAATATTATATCTCCTTTGAAGAGTTTTAAGGATCGTTTATTTGTAAAGTATATTGATTTACTCTTTTCTCTGTAGTTTTATCGTACAATTGTATTGACGAAACAAAAATTGGTACAATCATCTCCGCAGCTTTCATTCTAAAAAATGCTTTATGGATCGCAAACAGATGATTCTTTACAAACACAATCACACAAAAATACACTTGGAATAAACACTATTTATTTATTATTTTGTTTATAATAATTTTAAAAGTTACTGTTTATATTTCTCAGATATACACACACACACACATCCGATTGATTGTTTTTTATCTTTGTCATAAAATAATGCATAATCTTATCGACTTTATTTTAAACACGGAATAATATTTTAAGAACTTGAAGACTTTTGACAAAATGTAGACGCTTATGAAAGAAAAATTAAAGACGATAAATGGAGTCGGGAAAGAAACACGCGCGTGAGGCTCGGATACAAGCTGTCAGAAGACTGACCGGACTTGAGAGGCATCCCTTGACCTCGATACTAAACATATAACTTATATTATCTTGCAAGTGTCTGCATTGAGTCGAGTTAACATGATCAGCCAGAGGCCGATTGACAGGACATTAAAGTGTATTATGGATTAAAGTGTATCTATTATCCGTGATCTAATACGTGTATAGTGCGTACAAATGTTTGCGCGCGTAGATTTCCGGTTTATAACAATAAATAGCTTCACTTTGTTTTAAAGTTTGCAACAGGCTAATAAAGTCCAATATCACGTAACAAGATTTGGTAAGATTTACAGTCGTGCGTAATAAAATTACGTAGCGCGATAATATCATAACGACGACGATTTGCAAAATCAAAGAGAAATGAATAAATCCTGATGCGTTATATTAATGCTTACCAAAACGTAAATATTTTTTTATATAATATCGTAGATCGTAAAATATTCGAGACACACTGTAAACTTCACGTACGCATCATTAAATCTCCGCGATAACGTGTTGAAGAGGAGAAATCTATTTTTATCCCTGAAATCCAAGAGAGAAGAGGTTCAAGTGAGATAATAAACGGCTATAATCTATTCCCTAAAATTCTTTTACTCTCCCTCATTACGTTACATGACGCGGTTACATTGTCAGATAAGCGGGGGCAACGGATCCCTGTAAAGCTCATCGCTCTAATTGCATCGCGGACGGGAAGTACAAGGCGGTTCGACGATCGCCATCATCGAAAATATACTTAATCGCGCGTGTTACGAGCGCGCGTAACACGTTCCAGGGCTACGAAATTAAACGCGCCATTATCATGTGTAAAAGCATACTACGATGAACCGAAATGTGCACTTGCGAAACCGCACTTGTCATCGTTCACCCGAACGGTGGAAAAATAGAAAGTAATAAAAAGACGACAAAAGATCGAGATAAGATATTCGTGTTGTAATTAAAAACCGGAATGCCTTTTCGTCGACTCCTTTAGCACGAGCGTTCCAAAATAATTCTCGCCATTAACGAGATTGTCGAGTCAAGGAATCTGAAAGAATTTCGATTGATTATGTTTTTTTTTTTCTGTTATGTATGTATTTTTTATTTATTTTTTAATTTATTTTATTTGATATCTTTTTCTGCTTTATATTTTTTTATAACTTATATAATTATATATAACTCACGCGCGAACTCTCTCTCTCTCTCTCTTTCCATATCTTTCTTAACGCGAATAAAAGCTTGGTTACTGAAGAATTGAAATGATTTACGCGAACGACAAAGTGCGGTAAAGAAATGTATACGAAATATATACAAGCTGTGAACAAAAATCATTGTCCGACAGCGAAATTAGCTCAACGATAATTATAGAAGTGCCCGCGGGGATATATCGGAGAAAGGGGAGTACACATCAGTGAAAAAAAAAAAAGCGGCGACTATTCTCTGTTAAACTATACAGTTTGCTTTGAGACGCCGGGTGAAAAAACACACGGTAAACGCAAAGGGAGACGAGGAAATAGAAAGAGAATCTTCGTTATACGAGAGAATTTACGTTTTGTAGGCTGTCGTCGGACTGAGTTTATTTTGAGACATCAATGTGAGTAGCATGAAAGAAACGCGAGAGAGAACACAAGGAAAAATACTATGGACCGCTATTTCAGGTGCGCGCCACGCCATTAACCCGTTTCGTCCGAACTTTGCCTATAACGTGTTCTCACGTTGCTTTCATCGCGGACCGAATTCATCGGCAAGTGTTAAACGCTCGATTTCGCGTAAAAAAAAAAATATTTATAGCTCCGCGCGACGATATATTATATCGCGGCAAATATATTATATCGAAACATAATTTTCTAAGTAATTTCCGCATTCTACGGAGTGTTTCTAAACATGTGCGAAAAATTTTGGAGGATGATTTCTTGGATAATTTCTTGAAGAAAAGTTTATATACATCAATATATCCTTAACGACTTAATTTTCGAGATACAGGGTGTTGAAATTTTAAAAATATTGAGTTGAGGCAGTCCTATTTTTTTTTCTTGCCTCACTCTTGGTCTTCAGAATTGAATTCTTTGAATTGTTTCTTCTAGGATCATTTTAAATCCTTAGTTTATACCACCCCGATCAAAAATATTGAAGGAATCGCATAGTTATATCGTGAGAAACAATTTATAATACACCTGGTATTTTTAAACGTATTCGCCAATCAATGAGAAAGAAAACAGATTCGTGTATCATGGCTGGAGGTGGTGATTTCCAACAATTTCTATAATTTTGTTTAATTTTGTTTTGATCAAAATATATTTTTTGAAATCTTATCTTTTTAACCTTGAAAAGAAACATTTTATAATTCGAAAACTATGCCGTTTAAGATATTGATATGAACTTTTCTTCAAGAAATTATTCAAGGAATAATCTCCCGAATAATCTCCCCTTTTTCACACGTGTTTAAGAATACTCTACATATGTCATCGTCGCGGTAAAGCTCATCAGCTTTCAGGTATCGTATAAATCGATCGTCCGTCGTACGGTTTAGCTCTTTTAAAGGGGAGTAAAAAGGGTGAAGGTAGTGCGTCTTTGATCGAATACTGTCAAGGCGACATTACAAACGACCCTCACAATGACTAAATTTAATGTATTGTTATACTTAAGGTTTCTTTCTTGGCAATGGACTAGACGGTAAGCCGTTGCAAATAACATTGCAGGTCGCTCGAGCTGAACGAAATGATTGACGAATGAGTAGGAAGCGCTTATGAGTGCAGCGCTAAAAGCACCACCGGGTGCCATTTTATGGCGCCGTATGCGAACCGCACATTTGACGTTAAACGTGGGTGCTTGATGTTTCGCTCGTCTAATCGACAGACGCGTATATTCAAGAAAGGAACAGGCTTGGGTATCAGACAGTTATATTTGACATTATAAAAAAAGATAAACATGAATATATAAATTTTTGAGTAAGATTTTTGTGTTAAATATAAGATATTCCGTCCTGTGTTGTGTGTAAGAGCAGTCATCCTTTTTTAATTATATAAAATATTTTATTTATATAA
>NW_021853485.1:1959176-1965147 GCF_003651465.1 Formica exsecta
TTTTAAAAAATTTTAAAAATAATATTTTTAAACAATTATAATCGCTTGCAGTTAACAGTTCTTTATTATCATTAAACTGTAAGAAAGTTATTGGAAACTTTAAATATTGATAGCATTGTGTATTTTTATTCTTTGTTATTTTTTACACACGATTGCAATTTCCTCGAATCACGCGCATCAAATAGATGCTTGGAATACAATTCACGTTAGATTCGCCGAATCGCAAGCGGATCAAGAACACTAAACGAAGAAAATGAAATGTTACCTGGAGAAACAACATGAAACAGACCCACTGGTAGTATCTGTACTCCTTCCTCTCGCTTTCGGAATATGATTTGGAATTGTCGATGCCGGGAAAGGGCACTTCCGAGCCTTCCTTCTTCCGATACGCCGCCGTTATAGTGTACGTGCTGTGAATCCAGCAGTAAGTGTTCAAAACATCCTCCGGCAGATCCTTGCTGTGTATGCAATCAATGGGATTGCCGACGTACTGGCGGGTGGTGACGATGAGGGAGAACGCTATCAGCAGGATCACGGTGAGACTGTAATGCAGGCGAAAAACGGCGCTGTCGGTATGAATATGCGAGATTTTTATAAGGCTCTTGAGACTGCGAAATATGTCGAGCATCTTGGTATCGAACGATACCAAGAAGAGATCAGGCTACGCCGGGCAACGGCGATCTCCCAGTATAACGTCTCCAGGACTGCGAGTCCCTCTACATCACGCTCTCCTATATCTTCCACCGTTTCCGGTCTTGAAATTGCTCAACCGGGTTAAAACTTCAGTCTCCCCTCCACTTTTTTCACTTTCGAGCGCAGCACTCGAATCCGAAACCAAAATCGCGAAAACGCGCACGGATGTTCGCTAAAAATCGCTAAATGCACGCATTTTTCTGTCCACATTTCCCAACACACACCCCCCTCTGTAGTTCCGAAAAAAAATTTATTTCACTACATCACTTGTTCCATTTTCTTCGATCACTGTCCTTGCGATCATCTTTGGTTTATGAGAAAAATATTTTTTTGATCAACAAAAAGAAAAATATATTAGGGTATATATTTTATATGCATTGCTTCGGCGATCACTCTTTGGTACATTATTAGCTATATATTTTGTAAATCCTTTGGTCGATCGAAAATTATATGAATCACTATTACCTAACTTATGTGCTACTTCGCGTCTCATCCTTATCATTAATATTGTCTTTCTAAGCAGTGACTATTGTTCATCTTTGACATTTAATTTTTTGAAAAAGTTAGCTTTACACTTCCAGAAAGAAATGTGATACAATCGTCCCCCGCGAGTGTTTCTCTTCTTTTTTCGCGTTTATTCCATCGTATCTTAGTCTTCTTTGAAGTAAAATCGTCGCACAAATAATCCCTCGATCGCCGAATCGTGCGTGATCGGCGTTTACGGGACCCTTCGAATAATCCGTATTTTATGGCGATAGTCCTCCCGCGCATTCTTCTCTTATTCTTATCACACGTTTGTATCGTAGTTTCTAATCTCGACTGTTCGGGTACACGAATATTCAACATTCGACATCATCGTCCTCGGTGACACGAGTAAATTTGTCGATCTCGCATATTACCGTGAGCTGTCGATTCGAGGAATAGACCGAACGAAATGCGAGCTCCTAAAATACCTTATCTCGCGATCTCCCTTTGGTATTCTAAAGAGAAGCACAAGAGTGTCCAACTTTACGATTCCGCTGCCTTTCAAATATATAAAATTACAAAACATCGCGCGCGGTCGCAAAAAAAATTACGCGCCATTAAATATTGACAAGAGTCCTTCGCGGTTTACCGAAATTTCACTGCGATATTCTCGGAAAGTGTCCATGAAAGAGAGAGGAGAAAAATTTTTATGATACGTCTCGTTCTCGGGACCATGCACGTTTCGTCTTACGTTTAATGTCGCAATAAAGTCACCGTAAATTCCTCATCGTTCTTCTTTCTTTATTTTTTTTTTTTTATTTTTGAGAGTGCCAAGAAAAGAGAGCACGAAAATGATTAGTGTTATCGAAAATCCGACGCTGTCATCGTCCGATTCGGAAGCGTCGGACTTTTTGAAGCAAAGAGAGAACGGATAGCATCTTGGAAAATTTCGGAGAAAGCGCACGAAAATATCCGCTCTTAACTCATCGCGTTGATATGCGTCTTCACTCTAACCGGAAATCTAATTAAATCAGTCATTATAAAGGAGCGTGTGTAAATGAAAAGCAGAACCGCACCGTATTAAAAACTATTATTACGCATAAAATGTACAGTATCGATATTCTGAATATAATTCTATGTATTTTTAAATATAGCACACTTATCTGCTCTTTGAAAATTAGGATCTTTCTGATTAATTCCTGATTAATAGTAAAAAAGATCGATTCTTTTATATTTGATCGGATTTTTCTTGGCCGCGAGAGAAATCAGATTATCCGTTCACCAAGTAAAAGCGAATTGATTCTATTTGACAAATTTGTGGACAAATTTTCGCGCGTACGCGTTATTTTCGCGTTGATTTGTTTCCGATTAGTTTCAAGATCAAGTACGAGCCGATTAATTTCACGATAAAATATTGTCCTCTTACAAATCCGTGCTCGCTCGTGAACCGATGAAATTATCGCGTCCTCGAGGCGACGCTAAACTCGGAAACTGTACTTAATGCTGTAGACGGAATTTAAGTAATTTCCTTGGCAAAGAGAGAGAGAGAGAGAGAAACTCGGAAACTGTACTTAATGCTGTTGACGGAATTTAAGTAATTTCCTTGGCAAAGTGAGAGAGAGAGAGATATGTATCGTCATACGCATTCAACGCCTCCGGAGGAAGCTCTTTGTTCGATGTTAGGAAAGTATAAGGGTTTTCCTCGACTCGGTAAAGTTGTGTTGCATTGGGTCTGTGCCAAGATAGGATGCGCTCGCTGTAACCATTTTAGAGTTGAAACATTTTTGGGAAAATAAAAACATTTTACACTTGTTTCCGCGCTTGCTCGCGTGGACGTTTTATCGATGTTTTAACGGGACGACGGTGTATGGAATAGAAATGAGAAACGTTGAAACGTGCCAAAATTATCAAATGGTTCAAAACATCGAGAAACGATCTATGCTACATTAAGAAAACTTTTCAAAGGCGAATGTATATTCTGAATATTCCTCGCGATGAGTCTACTCGCACATGTCATTGGCGATGTACATTTGTTCAAGAAAAATCCAGAGAAATAAAAAAAATAGATGACGTATCTACGTAATATTCGGCAAAATAATATTTAAAAATTAAAAAAATACTGTATCTATCAAGCTATTATTCATTGTTGATACGTGAGTACATTCCTGTGTGCGAATCAATTTAAAAAGATTTTCTAAATAATTTTAATCAACAATTATATCCGCATTTAGTTACTAGAGTCAGATGGACAAGAATAGAAAAATACGATATCAATGCAATATATTTTCCTCATTTCTGACGATTAACTATCAATTTCCTGCTAATTTCGCGCAACGATGGATAAACGTAGATAAGACGTTAAATCTTGAATATTAGCGTCGTCTCCAAAGCGGATATCCGGCAGTCCCGCCTTTCTTATTTGACTTCGCGTAGATGAGCATCGAACGCGCGGCGCGTAAATACGAGACGCGAATGTCGGGAGAAACTTTTTCCAGATGCGGCTGAGCGATAGGGAGTATCGCGCGGATGATAAGTGAGACAAGTGGTACCGGCGGATACACAACGAGCACGAGGATTGCGAAGTCTCGAGCGAAATGTGCTCGAGGGGGCCCTTGCTTTATTTATAACCGACCCCTTGCGTGTGCGCGCGCGCGCGCGCGCGCGAGGGGTCTCTCGTAATTTTTTCTCGTCTTCTCTTCTCTTCTCTCCCCCGAATCCCATTAATGCCACGAGCCGGCGGGCTCGAAAAGCGAAACGATCGAAAACTCCGCGGCAATTAACGCACCGGCCACTTCAAAGGCCAATATCTGTGCCCCGATTACTCGAGCCACTCGTACATTTCGTTACAAAACGGGCACGGCCGTCCCAAAAATGAACTCGGGCTAAACACAAGAAAATTAGGAGACCTGTAATTCTCTGTTTGAGGCGTGCGCGCTATTCTATTTTAGCGTTTATCGCATGCGACTGCACTTTGCTACTACATGCGAAATCGCCCGGCGGCGGCGAAGAAGCGAGTATAAGCTCGGAAATACCTGAGGGCAAAGTGAAGAAAAAGAGAGCGAGAGAGAAGTGCACTTACGCACGAGGAAAGTTTTACAATATATAAATTACATGAAAAATACATTCCCTTTTACAATATTTACTGTCGCCGATCATTCCGATCGAAGAAAGATCGTAATTTTAAAATTGAATATTACTGAATTTAGATTTACAATTTTTAAACTGCATTTACCTCAGATGACTAAACATTGATATTTTTAAGCCTATAGCTCGTATCGAAAACGACATGTAAAAAAAATGCAAAATTATGATATGATTTTACGCTATTAAATAAGTGGATGCTAATTGTTAGGCGAAGAGTGTTCATTAAAAGATTATGCGAGTTAGTTTATATTTTAATCTGACATATTTTGATATAAAATATATTTTATCTAACATATTTTAATATAAAATGTATTTCATATCAAACACTAATAAAAATACTTATTTTATATCAAAATATGTCAGATTAAGATATAAAATAACTGGAAAAATACTTAATGAAGGAATACTTTATTATATTATTGTTTTGAAAATGTCTCAAGAAGGGCTATAAGAACATGCAATAAAAAATACGGGGTTCCATTAAAAAAAATAATAGTGATCCTTATAACTTGAAAAGGTTACAAGTAAAGAAAATTTTGTTACATGTGCTTTATGCGGACGAACAACTGTGCTAATTCCTCTTATTAAATTTTCTTGTAACTTCAATCAGTTGTGAGGTATTTGCTCGGACATTTATGGACGGACACTCTGTATATATTTCTATCGAAAAATGTTTTCGCGAATATTTAATCCGATTGCAAGCGAGTGGGACTTGTGTGCGGGTATCCCCGCAGTGCAAATCGAATCTTAGTACCTTCTGCATCTTCTTGTCTCTACAAGCTCATCCAGAATGTTTATCATCTGCGTTCTTTACAGTGGAATTAAGTATGGATACTATGCCGCGTTCCGACTTTTTTAGCCTTTAAGATGCCATTGCAGGCATACCTTGGGAAGTACCGTTGGTAATCGTGCAAAGTCCTTCGGATCTTGCCGGCATTATTCGCCAGATTTTATCCGACGCGATATTCAAAGAAGCTTTTGCAGAAAATCTAAGATATAATCCGTGAAAGGCACTCGAAAACAAAAATAATATATTCTAAAGAGAATAATACATAACTAAAATATTATATTGATTTTTATTAATATTAATGAATACATTATTAAAATAATTTGATAAAATAACAGAGAAATAAAATAATATGCATTATATTACAGATATTTAATATTATTAGTCATATATAATTTTATTTTTGTAGAGGTCAATATATGAAAATTTGTATGCAGAATAAAACTAATTAAGCAGAACGAATATAACTGCGGGAATAAAAACAAACAAGATGAAATTAAATTAAAGTAATGCCATATTTAAGTTGGAAGCTAATTGTGAAATGTATATAATAAAATTTTTAAAATTTGTCTAAGATATTCAATTAATAATTAAACATATTAAATTAAATTGTTATAGATTTATATAAGAAAAAATCAAAGCATTTCAAAGATTTTTTTTTTTTTTTTTTTTTAAATTGAGAATTATACGTGATTACAATAATCCCTCTTTACCCCCCTGGAGAGACGAAGGCGAGAAAAATATCGGGGCGAAGTCGCTGAATCGGGAATCGACCCCGAGTCTTTCGCTTGCCGGGCAACTGCTCTTACCACTGAGCTATTCAGACCTCGCACCTTACGCCACTCTAACACAGTACATACGACTCCAGAGCGATGTTGGAAT
>NW_021853485.1:1965743-1977915 GCF_003651465.1 Formica exsecta
AAAAAAAATAATAGTGATCCTTATAACTTGAAAAGGTTACAAGTAAAAAAAATTTTGTTACATGTGCTTTATGCGGACGAACAACTGTGCTAATTCCTCTTATTAAATTTTCTTGTAACTTCAATCAGTTGTGAGGTATTTGCTCGGACATTTATGGACGGACACTCTGTATATATTTCTATCGAAAAATGTTTTCGCGAATATTTAATCCGATTGCAAGCGAGTGGGACTTGTGTGCGGGTATCCCCGCAGTGCAAATCGAATCTTAGTACCTTCTGCATCTTCTTGTCTCTACAAGCTCATCCAGAATGTTTATCATCTGCGTTCTTTACAGTGGAATTAAGTATGGATACTATGCCGCGTTCCGACTTTTTTAGCCTTTAAGATGCCATTGCAGGCATACCTTGGGAAGTACCGTTGGTAATCGTGCAAAGTCCTTCGGATCTTGCCGGCATTATTCGCCAGATTTTATCCGACGCGATATTCAAAGAAGCTTTTGCAGAAAATCTAAGATATAATCCGTGAAAGGCACTCGACACAAAAATAATATATTCTAAAGAGAATATTACATATCTAAAATATTATATTGATTTTTATTAATATTAATGAATACATTATTAAAATAATTTGATAAAATAACAGAGAAATAAAATGATATTAGCCTAAAAACTGATTTGACTAAATCAGTAATCAAAATATCCAGAGCTTAATATGATGACTGCAAGGTACTCTCTGAGGTACTTGAAAATTCTTAATACTTGAGCTGCATAACTCATGCTAGATTACATATGTTGTAACGGCACTTGGAATATTTATTAATGAAGAAACGAGAAGAGAGCAACGAAGGTGATACATCACTGTTAATAGAGGTGATACTCAGACAATCGCGAGGAAACCGATATAGAGAGAACGTTCACGATCTCGTAACCGGGGAATTTGTGAATTAACTAGCGCTTGTAGTAAACGTATATGCGCATGGTTTAAATAAAGCATAGGCGTTATTCGATTAAGAGATTAGATCGCCATCGTCCGGGTCCCCGTCGTCACGTGCTTGCTCTTTACCACGTGCGAATCAAAATATCTACAATTACAAATGGAGTTCATGACACATTTAGAATCATGAAAATTAACACGAAGACCGAGATCAACGTTTCAAAGGCGGAAATAAAGCCGTGCTTCATCCGCGTATTTTATTCCGTGTTATCTTTCAATTTTAACGCACAACCCCTTTCGTTATCGAAATATGTCTAATTTGATATTGTCAGGGAGATATACGAGAAAAAAAAGGAAGCAAATAAATTTCTTTTTTTATTGTACAGGACGAATTAAAACTGTAAATATTGCTCCACCCGCGCGCGATCGATTGCAGAAAAAAAAATCACTACCGATTAAAAACACGAACGCACTTTAAATCGAATATAATTCAACGAACTATGAGAAACGAGAATCGAAAATTCGACTGGGAGCTTAAGACGTCCGCGCGCTACGGAGGATCGCGGTGGACTCTTTATTCTTTCTTGTTCTATCATTCATATGGAGATGGCTTCTCCTTATTCTTCGGAAATTTCGGTAGACACAATGCTCGTATACCATCAGGGTGCAACAACATGGAGATAAATTACAAATTCAGATAGCAAAGACGTAGCGAAAGTATGTCTGTACCCGAAGCCAATACAATGCATTCATGCTTCGACTTCTTATGTAAAACAAATTTTTTCTAAAATTAATAATCTTAGAAACATATGTTATTATTTTATATTTTTTCTCTTTTTTATTGTCTCTCTCTTTTTCATGATAATTGTTATGTTATTCTAATAAAAAGGTTTATTTAATATATATTCTCTGGAACATAAGTTCAAAAATACATACTTTATCTCTGAATAGATAATAAATTATACTAACCTCAATCTTTCTGGGGCTTTTAGTTGCAAATTGATTTTCTTTTTTTTTTTTAAATTAATTTTTTTAGTCTGCTTAGATTTTGAAAAAATGCAAAATGTTTATATTTATTTCATCAATGCTCTTCCAGATATAAGAGTTATATATATATTTATCAAAATTGATGAGCTTATATTTGCAACTATCTCTATAATGAGGGGGGGGGCAAAATTCTAAATATATTAAATAAATACCATGTGTATAACTCGCGTTTCTATTAAATAAATAAAAATAAAACTATAATATCCGCCCTCTCTATTGCCTCGCTTCGCTACGCTTCTGTCAAATAGCGAAAACAACGGGACACAAACATCGGCGTGTTTCTATCTCTAGATCCGCGTTCGTTTCCTTCTGCGCTTTTCAGTCATCATAAAAGAGCGAGGTTTACTCGATACATCATAAACTCTACTAAACAATCATACGCGAAAATAGAAAAAGTGAACACTTTCACGCGCGCGCTTTCTCTTTCATATTATTCCCCCACGATTTCTCACAAAGGGAGACCGATAATCCAAACACAGGGATCACCGAACAAGAGAGCCGAGGCCTTTTGACCGATACTCCAAACATATACAAATCCGAGCGAGATGAGACCACGCTTGTCGAGTCACTCTCTCACCACGCGCGTTCGCGAGCAATGCATCATCACGAACAAGAGTCGTCCGAAAATATCCGAGGCAGTAAAATCGTCAGCGAAATTAAATATATTTATAATTTATGATTTTCCGTGTAAAAAAAGAAATTCGCATTTTTTCAATCATGTAAATGGAGAAAATGTTCCTTATGCCGATCGTCGAGTATGCTTTGTCATCAATGTAGAGCGATCATTTTCGCATATTTACAACATCGAAATTTAAATGCATCGAAATTATACTGTCTTTAATAATAGGAAATTTTTTTCAAGTATCAATCATAACTTAAATACAACAAAATGTCATGTCCAATGTGATATAAACTGATGTGACAGTTTCATCCTAAACTTAAATTATCATTCACTGTACCCGCGATATGACGTGACATTAACGTTTATCGTACGCTAAATATACTGCTGTGTAAAACTCCCGATAATTTCACGCGAACAAAGTTTATCTCGATATCCGTAATTATTCATAAAATTTCGCGCGAGCAAATTTCTCTCATTATCAGCGATAGAAGGGGGACCTACGTTCTCCAGTGACAATCAAAATCGATAAGAGAGGTAGACAGAAAGAAAGAGGAAGACACATTCGTCGATCCTATCCCGCGTCGAGACGGCGATCTTAGCCTGGCAATTTCCGCTTCCGGAGATGCTTCGCGGCGCGTCGCGACGCCGCGGACGATTGTGCCGTACGACAACAACGATCCGACATTCCGATCCGTCCGATCCCCGGATGAGAGATCAATCGCGGATGATCGCGACGCGCGCGGCCACGAGCTGGAGGACCGGAAGCGACGGACGGTCCGAGACCAGTCGCGGAGAAAAATCGCGTCGACGGCCTGCCACGGTTGGTGCGGCCGCAGCGTCGGCGGCGGCCTCGTCGTCGTCGGCGTCCTGTCGTCGTCCACGCTCTCGATTCCGTCGCACGTCGCGTACGCACATCTCCGACAACGACTTCCGCGCGCACACGCTCGACATCCGCGCGGACGGACTCGCACGCACTGGCCTCGCTCCCGTCGCCCGTAGCCGGGGCATGGCACCTCCGGCTTGGGAGCCGGAGACGAGGAGTCGGCCCGCTCCAGGAATAGAAACGCCGAACCGAGCGCCGAGCGTCTCTTGTCGGAGAGAGAGACGATGAGACTCGTCGCCGCCGCCGCAGCCGCTACGTTGCGTGTATCCATAACGTACACGTCCCTAATTTAAGACCGATTAACTACGACGTCGATTAACTTTAATAGACATCTTATCTTTTCTTTGCTTCTTTTTATCGTACGCCAAACGAACGCGGCTTCTAAAAACGCCAAAAATAATCGTAACAATAAGATTGTAACGACGATGCGTTATTACGTTAAATAAAACGCTGCATTGAATTAATTTGACGATTATAACTTGGGAGTCTCTCTCCTCGCAAATCAATCGTAATGGCTCTGAATTTACGCGATTCTATGGAAAATAAAACGCGTCAGCCTGTCTTTACTCCTTATTACAGAATAACTTTATGTATTTCATACTTGAGAACACATGTTCACTATAATTATTATAGCATTTTATATGTTTTATTTTATATGTTAGAGTATATTTTGCAATACAACACGCATGACTTGAAGGGAGAGCGCGATCACGCGATTGAGGTAAGATTGTCTCGCACATCGGGGTTCACATCTCGAACTATATACCTTCGTTTCACATTTCTCGCATCGTCAAAAGTGAGCTCCGCGAATTAAGCGATCGAATGTCCGATGTGTCAATTACGCGCCTGACTGCAATTAATTAAATTAATAACCGATATCTCTCGCGCCACTTCAACCTGACGCACTGTCCGCATGTAATCCAATCTACCGAATATTTCGTATCTACTTTTTTTTTGCTCGTGTGACTAGCATCGGGAATATCGTGGGATATTATCGAGGAACCGTCATAACGAATTCATCAAGACGCTAAGCCGTACGGTTATCCAATATTCGGATAACTGGAAGAGACCGTCGTTTTAAATCATAAACGATTAATTAATCGAATTATATAATTATCTGGCGCAAAAAAATGTAGCAACAGCGGCGGTGCATCCGCGATGCATCAGCTGGCTCGTGAATTAATTCATTTATTAGTTCTCTTATGTAGCTAAAAACGCCCATTTATTCACGACTGAACGATATCGTTATATTGCAATGTTGGAAAATGCCTCGTCATTATTATTTCGCCGTTAATTAATTTAAAAAAAGTTATTTTTATATTCTATAAAATGTAGCATGACTATAGTACAAATATAGTATAAAAACTTTTATTTTTATTTCAGTGAAAGAGAGAGAGAGAGAGAGAAAATGCAATTGTTTTTTTCTTTAAAAAAATATATTTTTGGAACTTTAATCTTTAATTTTTAATAATATAGTTTCTAAAATATATGATTAAATTTCTCAGATTTCTTGATATTGTGCAATCAAATAGTCGGTAATTTTAATCGAAGAGCATGTACCGACACAGACATCGAGCATTTAATAGATGTTGAGCAGAGGGCGCCTATAACAAAGCCATCAATTTTCTTTTATATAGCTCTGTTAATTAATTACAAGTATATAATATATATTGCATTTACATATATTTCCCTCTCTTTCTCTCTCTTATCCTATTTTCTAAAAGTTTTTTAGTTTATTATAGATATAAAATATAATTAAACATTTTACAACATTATCACAAATTCGAGGTTTAAAAAAAACATAAAATTGAATTATTAAATAAAGAAACTATAACCAAAAACATAATTTTGTTTTAACGAGCATTAAAAATACATATGAATGTTTACTTCTTTGAAATATATACATGAATTATGTATTTTTCGATAAAATAAAGCTTGCAATTTAATTATTAATAATAATCATTTAATAATAATTATATTCAGAAATGATAACTAATTAAAGAACACGTTAGAGCGTCTAAATTAAATTTATCTCTAAATTGAGAAAATATCTGCAATTGATTTTGCTTCATTCGGTCTTGTTTAATTTTATATTATTTAGCACATTATTTTTGTCAACTTTGTATCAATTATGCCGCATGCGTTAATTAATGCGTCGAGTAATTCGCAGCAAATTTAATTTTAGAAAACTCTGTACTCGCGAATTCTCGTTTCCCACAGTTTATTAATTACCGATAATTACAAAAAAAAAAAAAACATCAAGAGCATCATGGTTGGTACGCAGTGGAAAATTTCGATCATCTTGTTTTTTACCGCGTTATGTGTATATCACGATAGTGATATCGTGCCGTGCGACTAATAATTCTTACGTCAATCGTTCATGTGTAAACCATATGTACCGTATGTAAACAATGTCACTTGTCTGTCACGCAACTAATTATAAACGTGCGTGAATCGTTATACCAGATGCGCTGGAATTACACGCGTCAAATGATGAAGTCAAACTGATTGGATCTCTGTGAAAGATACGTGAAACATGTCGATCAAATATCTACAACATATTTTCTCTTTCGCGAAATAATATTTTAGAGAAGAGAAGAGAAGAGAAGCACATCGGGGCGATGTTTCTCCGATGAAACTAAGTTTGCGATATCATTTTATTTTAACAATCAACACTTTCATTTGGGATATTTGAAAAAAAAATACTGGCTCGCTTAAGAAATATATATTTAAATTATAATTATAAATTCTTTAATATATAAAAAATACATAAAAATTTCCGATATTTACGACTAATTTACTAAACTTTTTCGCTATAACTTTTTTCAAATTATATATAATTTTTTTTTAGAATTCTAGAAAAGTTCTAGAATCGTACTAGTTATATAGTAGTCTATCTGTATAATTGTGATACGTAACTTATCAGCTGCTTGAGGTTTAATTTATTCGCAGGCAAACCTGGAAAGTGCGTCATCTAATCGTCTCAATGCGGTTACGCGACGTCTATTTAAATCGCAAATGCTAGAAGCGTTTTAAAGCTTTATTTTTTATGCCATATGAAATATGTATAATATATGTATCTAGCATCATGCAGAAACAATCCCATATCTTGTTGACAATGTCTAGTAGCATATACTTGTCTCGCTTTTATCTTTAATGACTTTTTGTTAAACTTCTTATAGCGATTTTATATGTGAATTAAGAACTCATTCTGATGATCATAATTTATTCATTAAATTCAAATTTGAATAAAATATGAATCAATTAAAGAAAATAACTGTACTCTATAATTTTACTAAATATATTTAATTATATTTTAATAGAGAGATAAAATATCGTAAAATATTATCAAAAAGATGCACAAAATTTCCAATGTAATATCTGTTAATTTTATGAAAACTTATCTTTAATATATCTGTTCCTGCATTTCATAATATGAGGCAACAAACGGATTCATATATCAATTAAAAATTTGCATTAGTATTGTGAATCATATTTGGTTTTCTGTTCTTCATAGAAAGATGACGCGTTGCAAAAATTTATTTAAAATTACTTGGGCAATCATCACACATTGTGAAATTATTTTATAAATTTTTAGCCACATAAATGTGATCTGAATGTCGGTGTGTAGGGACCTTAACGGTGGGTCGCGTATCGACAAGCGTGGCGTTGAAATCTCCGCATTGTCCCGTATACGGCGGAAGCAGAAAAAACTCTGATGTCTAAATTGTTCAGAATTTAATCTTTACACATCTTTACTCGTATAGATATACAATCAGGCTTATATAACATACATATATATTCTAAAAAGTTATAAACGGGGACGAAATCCACGATTCTAACAATAAGTGGAAGTCTTATCTCGACAACACGTGTTGTCCGTGGAACACAAATGGGCAAAAAAAATCTTGCACAAAGTGCACCGATGCTCGAGAACAAACAAGTCGGCAATAAAGTTTCTTGTTTTTCCTTAATGACTTCTACTCTTTTTTAATCTCTCGAGCGTTACCATTATTTATCACATCTTACATAAGTTAATAGATACAAAATATGCACATATATAAGTGTGACCGATGGATGAATTCTGAATTGATTAAAATAAAAATGCTTCTTTACGCACGAAAGAGGCATACTTTTGGTCACCGCGATCTTCGTACAGTCACCATTACCAGTCGTGCTAGGCCATATCGCGGTTTTCTTGCGGTCCAAGATGACGCAATCGTCTGGCAGCGAAAGTATCATACAAACTCGCGCACGCGTGAATGCGCCTGGATGTGGCTCAATGCGAGAATAATTCGTTCTTCGTCAATTACAAAGAAAAAGATATGTTTTAAATAGAGATATGCTGTATATAATATCATATATTTTCTATATATGTAATACTAAAATCCTCGACCTTAATTTAGATGACAGGTTCTACGACAAACTTACAATCGATTTTTCTTAGAAATATTAAAGATATATCTTATTCACTTTTATTTGCAACTGCCTAATATTCAAGAGATCACAAAAATTTATATCTTTATATAAAAATAAATCAAAAAAATTTAGTGAGCTTATGGAAAAATCGATGCCAAAGTGGATAAGGTCGATGCTAAACTATATCGCTAAAATTAAAATTGAGAGTACTGTGAAACATGTATTATAGTCAACGAATATTTGTATGCGCCAAATTGCGTAATTTTCTATAATGTAGCCTCTTCTCTCATAATTGACATATAGGGAACAACAGTGATGCATATATCACTGGTAAACAAACTGTCGGATAAATAAACATTCGCTAAGAACGTCACAAGTTCGTAACATGCATCTCACGATAAATCGCAAATTCATCGGTCGTTTTATGCAAACAAGCAGCGGAAATCGTTTGATCCGATGTTAACCATTAGATTACACGCTGCACTTCTTCCAAGGTCGTCACGATCGACGAACCAAAATCTCGAACATGACTGTGGGAATGAAGTGAGAGTCATTACGTTTTGAGCAACTGGTGAACGAGGATAGTATAAATGTATGGTTTTTACACAATTAAATTAATCGTTCATGAAGCAAAATAGTAATGGTCCTCAGACGTGTAGATGCGTTTATAAAAGAAAATCCCAAGTTATCCTTTAATATATGAAATTAACTCATAGAGTATCGACAAAGGAATTCATCTCGAATCATAAGACTTAATATCTTAACTCTTAAAGACAAAGAAAAAAAATGTTATACAGTAAACAAACCATAATTCTGTTTAGAAATAAAGAAAAATTAATTATGAATCACATAACGTTTTCGTATTGTCATTCTGCTTTTAATAATGAAAGAATATTTAAAACGAAAACACCCTTTATGTGTCTATTATATTATATACATGACGGGTGTGCTACAATATTGAACTAAATCTCCATTTACGTTGTTCATGCGTCAAGATATTGCGTTGGAATCATTTTTTTAAAATACTGTTCTTTGAATGGATCGTTGTGTTCCATTTTATATTTAGCGCGCGCGCTTTACGTGCTAAATATCCTAAATATAAAACTAATTCACTAAAAATCTCATTCGAGACTGAGTATAATCTTATTGCATTAATCTTTTCCAAGCAACTTGCGTATCATACATATATTAATTGAATTATTCGTTTGAGCAAAATACAGATATGCGTGATATAAAATTTTCCGCTGAATGCGAAAAAGTTGAGATACACGTGTCTAAAATGTTAAAGAATGATAACTTGGAAAAGATTAATTATATACAAGATGACTCAGAACACCCTTCCAATTTTTCAACAAATAAACGATTGAAAAATAATAATATTTCTTATCTATACGCGTTTTAGAAGGTAATCCTAAACTATACGAAAATACATATATCTATGTGTGCCTATCCTAGCGCAATGGCGCGAAAATATTTGCTGGGACGCGCGATCAGAAAAAAGTGCGCATCGCGAGGTGCGAACATCAGTCCGTATTTATCGGTTTTAAACTAAGTAATTTTCTCGTACTATACATACGCGTATACTATGCATCAGCGTGCGGGCGCAAACTATGTCAGAATACGCGTCTAAGAGGCCGCGTTTACGCGCTCACGGACTTCGAATTAGTAGTATTAGCCATCTTCTTCGTGAACTCCATAAGGAAATCCCTGTAAAGGAGAGAATCCATGTTGGTCGAGAGGACATAGAGTATCCACCAGTCACCAAGGTCGACCTTCTTGCTGACGCTCTGGCAGGTCTCGATCGGCAGCATTCTCGTCGATAGGTGCAGCAGCCTCGGTCGTATCATCGGCGCGAAAATGATCATCGCTCTGTACACCAAGAGACCGATCAACATGATGGCCAGTATGAAGAACCAGAACCAAATGAAGATGTACGCCTTCTCGTTAACGATGTTTAGCGGCAGTATGCAGAGGGAATCGTGCTGCTGTATCGTGCCCGAGGCACCATATTTGTGGAAGATGCACTTGGTGACACGTGGGAACACGTAGACCATGGGGTCGACACGTTCCTCCTGCGGCGTGTCCGAAAATTGCAGCACTCGCAGACCGTAGCTGAAGAACTCACCGTCGAAGAATCGATTCATCAGATAGAGCTGACCGAATATGTTGATGAGGCATAGAATCTCGCAGGCAAAGTACCGATACACGTACGTGTTGTGACTCTGTAAGCAGCAATTCGTCGTTGAATTAACGCAAATTGGACTCAATGAGGACGAATTGGACGATTTAACGCAGTCGTTCCCCTCTCTCATCACATGTTCACCTTCTCCACTAACATTCCGACTAAACGGCACTGACATTTCGCATAATCTATTTATCAAGTAAATATGCATATATGAGAGGCAGCAGCTTAAGCCTGTTTCACGTACCAGAAATGAAGATTGTATTTAATATATCGATACAGATCTTTACTAGTTATCTTCTTATATATTCATGTTTATAAAAAATCTTACAAAACTAATTCCCATCTATTCTTGTATTTTATATACGGATGATATATATATGAAGATGATATATATACTATGTTTTTTTTTTAAATAATTTATATTCAACGATTATCTGCAGATTTAATTTCAACCCCGAGAATGCTTTGAAAACAATTCTAGAGAGGCGATAAGTTAAATGATAACAAAGACACGTGCGATGTTATTGAAAGGTAAACCAGCTAATTATCAACGACCACCGAGAATGGCAAAATACGCGTTATCTAAGTTTTTGTTTCTCCCGCTCCTTCTTTTTTCGTATGATGATATCTTTTAAACATCTTATCTGCCAAGCCGAAATTCGCTTTGTTCGATGAATTGTGTGTCCGATTTATATTTATATTCTTACCCTAATGTGCTGTACTAAATAATCCATGAGAGCGCTTTTCTTCTTCGTGATATTTTCGTTGGTATCCATACCGTGATTCATTCCCATGACCAGCGCGTTCATCAGACCACCTTCCCATAAGTTCCACAGCCATTGCGGCACATAGCATAAAATCGCCTAATTAATAAAAAGATAAATGAATAAATAAATGTTGCGTGAATTGAAGGGGGAGAAGAAAATATCAATCGTTATATAAATAGCATGATACTGATCGAATCAAGGTCTCCACGAAATCTCGCTATGCAGGATATATGTATTAATTAAAAATTAAAGTTAAAAGTTAATTCTCTATCCAACAGCGAATCGACACATCCGACAAACTTGTTATACAACAAATTAAATATTCGCATCACGATCAACCATTTTCATACGACTTTAATATTGATGAATTATTTTAACTTAAAAAAGTTAATAAGTTAACGTAAATGCATTTAAAAATAACTCGTTTAAGTTAAAAGTTAACACGTTTAAAATTAACTAACAATAAGTTAAATTAAAGATTACTAACTTTTTAACTTAATTTTTAACTGTTTAACTAGTAACTGCGCTTTTAACTTAATGTAGTCACAATTTAAACTATATATATTTTTATTAACGGGTATCGCTGAAAGACCTCCCACGCTTGGGAGGTCCACGTGGGCCGCAATCGGCCGCCAGATATAAGAGATAAGCGCGGATCAGCGGAAAGACAGACGAACACAAAGAACGGAGGCAGATTCTCTTTCTTGTCTGGCGCGCGCGACTCGATCCGCACGTCACCTCGCACGTGTGGTAGATTGCCGATAAAGGGATCTGCTTACCTGGAAAAACAGCACGAAACAGACCCACTGGTAGTACGTGTAGTATTTCCTCGCATCGACATCTCCGAAATCATTGGCTACTCCTGGATGAGCGACTTCTACGCCGACCTGCGGACACGCGATACTTTAGAGGGATGATAACGATGACACCATGGCGCAATGGAGTCTCACTTGACTCTCCTTGGATATTGATAAGGAGAGAAAAATTAGCTCTTATCTAGGCATATCGTTATCGCAATATTCTCGCATATTGCAACGCGCAGCTGCATAAATAAATTAATTTCTTGTTAATTATTTTTTTACGTGACTGTGTAAAAATCTACCCTGTGTAAAAACTACTCTTCATGTTTTTTAAAGAGACTCATCGATTTTAAAAAAATTGTATCACGCCAATATACAAAAATTAATCTCTCAAAAGAGATGTGATATAAGTATATTTATTAAAGATTGCATTCATTGATTGTAATAGTTGGGGATCATTGTTTCTTGCAAAGTTAATCAAGAGAAATTCGCGCGGTCAATCAATATATATATATA
>NW_021853485.1:1978341-1999947 GCF_003651465.1 Formica exsecta
TGTTAATTTTTATTGTCCTTTTTTCGGCTTGTAACGAGACAACCGGGACTTTTACACGTTTATAAATACATAGACGGTCAAAAAAATTTCCAAGTATAATTAGTGAGAGAATTATAAAGATTACAGTTAGACATATTGTCTAATGTTTTTATAGGATATGATATTTTAATGTTTGCATGCGTACATTTTAATAACAAACTTGTAGCTAACGGCTTTAGACGGTTTTCCATCGATTTCTCTATGTCATTAATATATAGAAGCGTGTATGTATGAATCTAAGTCTCAATTGTATATTGTTAATTAAAATTGACCGCCTGCCACATTCCAGCATACATACATCTTGAATAAATTATTCCGTCATCGTTAGCCGTGGTCATGGCATCTCTCCGTCACTTATTATTTTGCATATTTCTCAACTACTTCGAGGAAAAAAAAATGATAATTCCTCGATACTTTATTTCAATCATAGAACTTGAATGATTGGAGCGGTAACTATAAAATTACCGATAATAGCAACTTGTAAATATCATTTTTATACGTAAAAATATTCACCCGTAAAAGATATACGTAGGAAATTATAGATCCAGATTTATCGCGTATGGAAATCAAATGCTGTTTATATTACCCGCTGCTGAGACTTGTTATATCAAAAGTGTAAACGTGACAAATAAACCTCTATAACAGCGAAACGCGATATCACATATCAAAAGCAGTATGTAAGGTGATACAATCGATATAGGAAAAAAAAAAAAAAAAAAAAAACAACGCGGCGGATCTATTGAGGCAAATTATTAATAGATATTTTAATATGAAAAAGATTATAGCGATACAGTTAATAGTTATAACTATTTTTACAGACTTACTATAAAGATTACTTTCTTGTTCAAAGATTTAAATTAAATAGATTGTCCCTCGATGATGTAATCAGCGCGTTTGATTTCCGTATCGATAATTTCGATATAGTTTCGCCTATATATTTTTTTACGCACAAATGCCGATGGATGTCAATAAAGACGATGTAATTTAAAATTTGATCCGATAATATATGTAAATATATGTATAGTTATGTAATGGCTTATATAAATAACTTTTTTCCATCTATTACAAATACTTGCAGAGTAAATTAAGTGCATTTGCTTAAATATTTATGATTAAAAGTCAAGTCAGACAACGGTTATCGGAAATTCTAATTTATAATGTGTGTACAGTAAATAGAAAAGAGTAGCGTGCAATAGTTGAGCTGTAAAAAAAGACGTGTTTTGCCTTGTCAGTATAATGTACAATATACGCTGTGGTATAATAATGCTATGTAACGTTAACAGCTTCAGCAACTGATACACCTGCGCAAATTTTAATCTTTAATTAATTTAGTCTTTTCTTTAATTGATATTGATCCGTCTAAACGTCCATTAATCATTTTTTCATCAACGATTTCTTATCAAAAATAACACACAATGTATTCATAGTTTTATTATTAAAATATTCGATTTAAGAAAGAGTGCAATACATAAGTAAAATATATATAATTTAAGAATGTAAAGATCGAAGATTTAACATAAAAAAGGTGTTACTAACCAAAAGGAACTCGAGACAAGTTAATTTTCTAAAAATACACTTCTAATTTGCATTATGCATCCTCAACAATTCCAAGATAAACAGCACTAAAAAAAGACTAACAATAGTCTTTTTTTAGTGCTGTTTATCTTGACATATTGACTGATTGTTAGATGCAGAGATAATTTTAAGGACATAGCGCGTTTGCAATCATAATTAACTGGAATATCCAGGAAACCGGTAGTAATTTGACGAGATGGTTGTCAAGAAGGGGAGGGGAGGGGGGGGGGCAGCGACGATCCCGCAAGGATCAAGGACGATCGGGTGGATAGGTACACAATCGAAAATCACACACGCACCTGTCGATTGAACGCGTCCGGCATAGTGAAGGTGGAAGTTATCCAGCAGTAAGTGTTGATGGCGTGCGTAGGCAGGCCCTGGACGATGCAGGAGATCGGATTACCGACATACTGGGTGGCCGTGAGCACTATCGAGCACGCGAACAACAGCACCGTGGTGAAGTGGTTGTGCATCCGAAACACCATAGAATCCGTAATAATCTCCTGCCGTTTCAAGTAACGGCTCAAATCTGCCAGTAGCTTATACATGATCGCGTCGGTGTCTAGCTATCGTTGCCGACGAGGGGACCGACGTTGACGGCGGAAAATCTGCCGATCTCGAAGACGAGAGGTATCACCGCGTGCTGTCAAACAGCCACCCACCACCGCCACTACTACTACCACCACGGCCACGAGCACCACGTGCGAATAGACGGTCCAAAGTCACCTCTCTCCTTCCCGTTACGTAGGAATTTCAACGACGACCACGAAGACTAGTACCATCAACCGGCACTAACGAGCGTAGCTCATCCACCGCGTTCTCGCGCGAACGAAAGCAGCAAAACGAAACAAGAGAGAGAGACACGAGCGTGCACGGTTGTGTCCACGCGGCTTGCCTCCTCTACCGTTCCCTCCTTTTTTTCTCCTCCGTCTTCCGTCTCGCCTTCTCCCGGTGCTCTGCCGCTTTGCTTCCCTCCGTCTGTTGCCCCCTCTCTTTGTCTCTCTCTCTCTCTCTCTCTCGTTTTTTCTCTCCCTCCTACCCTGCCCTTCTTTTACTGCCTCTCTTTCTCTCCGTAACCCTCTGTATCCCCGCCGGGGGTCCTTCCTTCCCCTCGGCTCTGCGTGCGAGATAGGTCACCGAACCACGCTGGACGAGTTGCCGACGAGTCCTCGACGTGTTCCAATTCCTCCTGCGAAGAGATCGGCGGCTTTTGATTCACGAGCTCGTGTGAATCATTTTAGCGAGCGAGTAATAAAAACTCGCCGATGCGGGGGAGGGAGAAGACAGCACGCGTCTTTGTCGCTCTTCCCGTCGTTGTTTCCGTCTCTCTCTCTCTCTCTCTAAATTCTTTTTTTATCCTCGCCGTTTCCGCTTTTTCTTAATCCTACAGGATATCCTCTCTTTCTTGGATATATTATCTTTTCTTATGATTTTGTCGAATAATTAGTCGAAAAGAATTCGTTGCGTAGTCTTGTATTCTCTCAGGCAATCTCCTCGAACAGTTTCCTTCAGTAATTATCCAAGGAATTTCTGCGTCCTGCTAGCACACGATCGTGCGAGTTCACGTGTAAATAAACGCGGCGTCCCGATACGTTACGAGATTCCTCGCGATCCCTGTCCTTCTTTCTCTTCCTTTAAACGCTCTCGATCTCGATCAACGATTATCCTCGATTTCCCAAACGATCCCTCCCATTCGCGGAACGCGCGGTTTAAGGTAAACTAAGCTAAGGCCGGCGGTTTCGTAGACGCACGCGTACCCGCGTTCCCTTCTCGAGGACGTTAATTTCTTCCCTCCCCTCTTTCTCGCGCTCTTCCCGTTCCCCTCGGCTCCCTTCGGATACTTCGGAGAATCTTACTAGGAGCGAACGCAACGTGGCTGAGCAACGCCGTCGCGTATCGAGGAAGCGACACTAACTACCAACTGTCAATCGTGCCGACCCCCCTCTGTCGCCATCTCTCTCTCACTCCGTTTCTCTCTCTTCCTTACTCTACCACCATCCCCCTTCTCGACAAAGTCTCCCTCCTCACTTTCGTTTCCATGCACGCGCAACGCGAAACAAAATTGTGCAGCGACGAGGCTCTCTCGTCTTCTCCGTTTTTCTCTCTTTTTCTCGCGGAAGAATAAATTTTTTTTTTTCTTTTCTCACAGAAAATACCGTGAGACAGCCGCGGCATCGAGTGCCGATACGTGTATGCGTGCGTACGTGCGTACGTAGCAATATCTTGAGCGGCAACTGACGAGAAGTCGCGGTTGTTTGTTGTGTCGTCGAGAGGGGGGTGGCGGAGAAGGGGACTCTCGACGAACGTACCCAGGGGAGACCATAGCGGCATGTATGGAAAGGGGAAGAGGGGGGGGGGGGGGGGGGGGCCGAGGATGGGGAATATCGTCGGAGGGGGCCGACGCACGCCTCTCGATTTGTACGCTATAATGCGTGCTGCTCTATAGTATATGTCACGCTCGCGCGCGCTCTCGTCCATCCGACGTTACTACCGTTACCATGATGATCCTTTTCACAGCGGCACATTTGGTTCGAGAATAGGGGGCGACCCCGTCTTACGCCAGTATATACTTATTTGGGGATGAATTGCCCGGTGAGCTCCCCTCGCCCCTCGTACCCGGGAAGGGAAATCGAGACACGAGAGATTTTGTGTGGTCTGGTCCTTTGACTCGCCGTGCATTTTGGAACGCGCGTATTGTATATGTATATCAATCGCTACACGCTAAAATTTCGTAAATAATATGGTGTAATATTACGAAATGTACATGTCATAGACATTTTAATTATTGCTGAAAAAAATGCACGCACCTCGTTAAAATATTTTATTTTATTTTTGTTTTAGTGTATATCTTTTATATAGTATATATTTTTTTAATATCTTGCACACATACAAGAATATAAATCAGAGATAACCCAAAATATATACATATATAATTACAATAATTTACATAATAATTTAACTTCTTACGCTTTATTTCGTAAGATTTCATCAGACTGTAACCGCACCTAATCTTGACTGAAAACATTATTATAGTTGCCAGTAATTTAATATTTCATGGAAGTAAATTATTTCAATCATTCGCAGCTTGCAATCAGTAGTGCATACCTTTTGTATTTGTCAACGATGTGAAAACATTAATGAGAGAGAGAGAGAGAGAGAGAGAGACAGAGAGACAGAGAGAGATGATCGTGCGATAGGATGCGAAAGACAGACAGTAGCTGTACATACAAAGGAACGTACGTTGTTATTGTATAGAATATATTCGAACTGCTGAAATGTACAAAATACATTCGAGGATATTGAAATACTCAGCCGCGATGTTTACCTTACGTTATCAAAGGTTGAGAGAATTCCCGACGTATTTCTAGCGAGACAATATTGGTTTTCTGTATTTGCCGTTTCGCGCAAGAGTTTTCAAAAAAGCTACATGTTAATAAGGATATTAATAATCTACACAAATGGGCATAGAATTTTATTCCTCTAACGTTAACAAACTTTATATTATCTCTCTTGTATACGAAATGTAAAAAAAATATAAAAATATATCAGAAGCTCTTTTGATTTCGCCGTAATAAAGGAAGGGGATACATATATATTATTTTATATATATATTTAAACATTTTGAAACATTTATAGAAGAGCGGATTGTGTTTGTGTAAGGCCCAAATATATCGTAAACTAGGCAATTATACGATACAAAATACATCGAATCATATATTTATATATTACAAGAATTTCTATTCTGAAACAAATTTATGTTCTCATTTTGTTCTCACTCTGACTGCATTTTCCCGAAACTAAAATTGTCATTGAAAGAAAAATGTTTCGAGGACATCCATAAAAATTTATGGAACATTCTCTCATCCTTCAAGAAGAAAATGTCGGAAGCTCGCTCTCTCTTGTCCTTGTGAGATTCTTCGTATTTCTTGAATTTTTCAGGGAGATTTACACACAGAAGGCAGTTTTTCATTCTATCCTTTTTGTTTTTGCATTTGTATCCTTGTAGACGGATATTTGAAATTCACATATCGACTATTCATCTCGTCCTTTTCTTTCTTTCTAGAAACATCCAAGTAAAACAAATGTTACACGAATATTCTATCTATAAATGTGATGGATAACTTTAAAAAATTATAACAATTTATTAGAACTTATTTGAAAATTGATATATCTTTCAAATCAAATCAACAAGGTAAAATATCAAGTAACAGATTACATTTGTAAATTAGCACATTATACATGCACATTTAAATAATATAATTTATAAATATGTGATACACTTTTTAATGATTTTTTCGATTTTCATAATATTATCATCTACACGGGGTCATTTTAATCGCGTCAAGAGACAAAAACATTTTGCGTGAATTTTTCACAGAATGGAAACTAATTTTAGCGTATCACATTTTTCTTTTACGAGATCTATATTATATATTTTTTCATATAAGATTTTAATCGACCGTATTATCCCACGATGACCATAATTCATTGGCGTCACGCGATAAGTAACATTCCCGTTTATATGAAAATTCAACATGTGATACGCGAGCTTCGTCGATGACTCATTTGCGTAAACGTCCGAAGTATGAGAATTACTACGGATTCGGTTTCATTCATGCGAGTTCGCGGATGCCAGTGGACATTCGTAATAATCTGCACATCCGCGAACACTTTGTGTGCACATCCGTTTTTCATCGTCTCCGTAGCGACGCGATCCGTGGACCAGATGGTCGAAAGATGACGCAACGTCATACGCATCTTATGCAACCCGAGTAATGCGCGAGCTATTATGTACATTTTTATCATAAATTATGAACTTTTTTTGCATCGACTTTTCATTGAAAATATAAACGATAATGATAAATTTCTTGAAAAGATGCCAATTCGAACAAGGAGCACATTCTTAATAATCTCGTATATTCATCACAATTAACTTAATTGGCTATTTATATCGATGATCAAATCGATTACAATATCAATGGTGAATATATTCTGCACTAATTTGTTTCTTTAGTAATTATACCGAATTGACAAAATTGATAGGCTTTTTAATTATCACGCTGTCAATAAACAATTTCTGACTTGAAGTCAAATCGAAAAATCGCGCTTTCACTCTCTCCGAGATTTTTATACAATTCGATTTAGAAGCCACTATTATTGAAATTACCACGCACAATGTGATACGTTCATTTTCTCTCTTTCACGTGACTCCTAAAAGCCTTTAAAAATTACAGCTCAACTGATTGATTCTCATCATGGCTGTCGCTCTTTGTGTGTCAGTTGTTCTCGTTGACTATATTATTGATCATTGCATTGTCCGCGTGGATACATGTGCGCGTATCTGCGCAAAGAGTATTGACAATAAGAACAAAGCCGTGATGATGAATGCAATTTGTATTACTTCATCATAATGCGCGTTGAGAACATAATTTTAATTGGCGAATTATGCATATGAACTAAAAGTATTATTACATAATTTAATACAATACGTAATTTTACATAACATTGTCATGTAATTTAGCCGTTAATTTACAGAAAAATCAATTCATAAAAGAATGTGAATTTTTAATGGTTGATATTTTAAATCTATTTTTGAAAATGATATTTTTTGACGATTATAATTTTTACAAATAATATTTTCTATAGTACAAAAAAATTATTTTTGATAACAGAAATTTTTTTAGCGCTTGAAGAAGCAACATTATGCGCATTTTTTGTGTAAAATTCTAATTTAATTTTTTTAAATTAAATTAAATTTTTTATATTATTTCTGTATACACAGAAATTACTTAATGACCAATATATAAGCGAACAATTAGACAAGAACTCGATTTTGCCGGCATTTCACAACAGATGAAAATATTACATTCGCTTTTTTCGAGATGGCTTACTTATTCTTAGCGAACACCTTTCACTTCCATTCCCCATTTTTTTTATTTCATTTTTTTTATTTCATTTCGGTGTGTTGCTTGATGAAGCAATTCGATTGCGATCACGTAATTCGTCTCGCACACATGAAATTGCGCATTCGATCTCTCAAACGTGGACAATCTAAAGGCCATTGGACCGGTTTACCGGACAAAGTCGGTGGAATTGAGAACCGCTTGCGACTCAATCATGTCAATTGTGACGAATGCATGCCAGCTGTGTAGCAACGTCTCCTCGCCCTTATAACGTTTGAAAAGTAATACCCTGGCCTTAAACTTTCACAGAAAGGAAGACTAAAAGTGAAAGTCATTTTCATTCGTATCTTTAAATGTTAATCCTTTGCAGACATATAAAATTTTTCTGATTTCGACAGACTGATTTATAACAATTTTACCTACATTTCTTCAAAGATAAGATATTGTATATAGAGATAATATATATAATATTTTATATTTAATTATAAATTCTAAATCTACAATATACACAGTTAACTGAGGATGTTGCAAAAAAGGCGTTACATCTAAATATCTTAGACATTTACGAAGCACAGTACATATGGCGTCCTAGATAGATTAAGAGCAACCTGTTGCTCATATATAGCAACGTTTAATGTTCGTAGTTCTCTAAACACGCATGTAGCATATGGTGAGAAAAAAAAATGTATGTCATATATCATATAAGATTAAATATTAAACTCAGTATTTCTCTCCCCTAAATTCAATAAATTGAGAAACACTTCAAATATTAACATTTCTAAATTATCATGCATTTTTTTTCAAGGTAAATACAACATTAAATTTGTCATAATATGTATTATTTATCGAATGACGGACTTTTCAAAGAATCTATCTCATGTATCTCCGAGCACACATTTATATGAGATAAACGAAAGCATCGTCTAGACATACGATGCGCCGGAATGTGCAATATATGCATCATTCTCTGCGTTCGTACACCAACATTCGTCTCTAAACCTTAGATTTTATCATCTCTACGTGAAGATAATTTGCATTGCTTATGGCATGCGTATATTTCGTGCGCGTTGTTACGATGTATCACGCAATCGCATCTGAATTTTCTCACCGAGATCCGGTGGATCGTATTAGTAATCGACCTGACAAAAAACAAGCCGCACTTTGTATTGCATTCACGCGTTTCACATTCGACTCCCGCACGTCTTTGGCATAAATATATGTATTTACTGCGGTTGTATGCGTGGACGTAGCATCATCGGTGAGCCGCTTTATGTCATCAAGAGTCGCACTATAATGTAGCTTAAAACTAACTTTGGTTACGTAAATTATCTGCTTATATTGGCACCAAACAGTCTTTATTATCGTAACGGTTGAACGACAAAAGAATTAAAAATTAAAAAAAAAGACAACAATAGGCATATATGTATATTATTTAACACTAATAAATATAAGAAATAATTTTTTTTTTTATTGGGAAAAATTGAAATTATACAGGGATAATTTTGGACATCTTGTGGAACACCTAACGAATTCTCGCGAAATTTTATAAGCATATTGTTGTTTTATGAAAGGTTAGATACAAAATGAATTCATGTTATAGAAAAATGAAATGTCTGGCTGATGATCATGGTACAGGATGTTGCAGACGAGCGATTATTCCGAAAACGCACAGCTGCTTTCCAGGTTTCTCGGTCCTTTCTTTGCCTTCCTTCCCCTCACATTTCTAATTTTTCTTCCCTTTTCCAAGTATAATTAACGCGCGCCAGACTTGAGTGACGTTCGGGATATTCGAGTTACCACGAAGACTTAAGTTACAAGATACACAAATAGTGCACGTGTTTCAAGCTCAAACAAACGCGCGACGCCATAAAATTTGCATTATTATACACAGAGAGTGATCGGCAATAAATATCTGGGAGCAAAGAAACTGCTTGTCTCTCGAAAATGGTTACATAAAATTGTATAATTAACTGAGAAAAAAATGGAATAGATAATACTATTTTATTTTTTTACTGGAACTTTCAAAACGATATATTTGTCTCAGATTATTTAAATTATATATTTAAAAAAATATATTTTATATATTATAGTAAATATTAAAAAATAAAATTTAATATATGTTTTTGTTCAATTTTTCGTGCAAGAAAATATTATCTTTAAAAACCGGATGCCAACATCCGCGTTAGTACTTATCCTCAAATTAATTGGACTTTAGACGAAACCTTATTATCTGAATCGCCCTATAAAAAATCTCTACTTAAAAAAATTGACAGTACAATAATTAAAAAAAAATGAGAGTAAGAGAAAATATCGTTAAATCCATATTGCCGGCAGTGTTGATTTTGCTTATCTCCATCCTCATTTGCAATCATCTTAAAAGTACGAGAGTTCTAGACAAGNATATATAAAAGTCTTGTTACAGAAAGGTACCTATTGTTTCTCGAACGGTCTGTTCATTAAATGAGCAGATATCGCGTCTATCGATTGGTTTCGTCCGACTTTGAACGCGAGAACAAAGAAAATAAGCGACGCTTGGCGCGGTTTGACCGGTTTACAGGTCTAGAGTCCAAGTGCGTCAACTACGCGGGCAAAGCTTCCATTCTTTTTCTGCTCTCTTGTCGCTTTCGTCATTTCCCGACCCAAGAGAATATAATGAGTTCCGGCCAGTGACGATTTCATCGACCGGACTCTCGGATTTCTTCTCATGTCAGAGATATGCATCCGCACGGAGACAAAAGCTCGTTGTAACGAGACCTAAGAAAACCTCATTTGGAGACCCTCGTTGGATAAAGATGTTACAATTCGTATTCGCTGGAATTGTTACAAATACTAGAGATATCTATTTTCATAAAAATATTTATTATGAATATTTATTGATATGGCACTCCTATACACACACATACATGCACACATACACATATAAATGCTATGTTATAAAAAATTATTCAAATATAAAAGAAACTTTTAAAAAAGATTAATAATAAAATTATTTTGCTACAAAGGATTTTAGCGCGAAAATTATTTTTTTTGTATTCATATTAATCATTAGAAATAATATTATACAAAGTAAATGTGCGTGCTCCTTTGTCATCGAGTCAATATTTTCAAACGCTCGATGGGAGGTACAGAATGTAGCAATAATTCGAATAAACAGCTCCAACGAGTGCCATAAAATCTAAACCTTTATCGAACACGATAGTAGGCCACAGTACAATTCCAATCAGAGGCCTTAACGACTTAACGATCCGAACTATTGTCGAGTCATTTATCGGATCGGTATAACGTACGGACTATTTATTGCGTATATATATATGTGCTAGCTTGTACACACACGGGTGTGCACAATGTATACGATCACACGCAACGTATGCACGCGTGCTCTCCGTATGAGATAGTTAAAAGATGATCGGTTATGCGTTTATGTCATGCATGTCATGCGCGAGCACAAGCGCGGTTGCAAACGTGATGCACGCAAGACGCATTATCCTACAATTGCAGTAAATCGCGCTAAAGCACGTTTATATACATATAAAAAGAACAATTTTTCGTTCGGCAGTGTTATAATATACTCGCGAATGCGCGCGATCACATGTGTAACGTACAAAAAATTATATATATCTAGCTTGTTATCTGCTTATTAAAGTTTGCATATAATTTATGCGAGATAACCATTTTTCAAAAGTCATTATGACGCAAATTTTCATCGTGCAATATATAATCGCACATTTGCAGCTCTTATTTGTTCAATATTTGTATAGCTATACATATTAAGCTATACTATATTGGTTTCCTGTCAATATCTCCATGTGTAAATTCTGTGATTTGACAAATGTATTATGTAACTTGAGTTGCTGCCGAAAAAAAAATTAAAAAACAATACGGATTATAAAAAAAATTTTTTTAAAATTATGACTGATCTAAAATTTTTTAGCTATCATATTGCGAGACTACTTATGAACGAGTATTTAACGGTTACTATATATTCAAGTTCCTCAATTTATGGAAGGCTTAATATCATCCCATTGTTTCTTCAGCAATTCTTCCTCGACGTCTGGGGGCAAGATTTTATAACGCGCATGACGTCTGTTCTCTAGATCCTCTGCCAATCTCTGAAGAAGCTCCTTGAAAACGTAATTGTCTAAATTTTTGGCGATGTAGTAGAGGAATAGCCAGTCGCCGAAGTAATACTCGTGAGTGACCTTGAGTACGTTCCACGGATTGTATTTCCCAGGGCAGGCCATAGAAAACACGAATCTGTTGAATGATGTGCTTCTGCAAGGAAAAAGAATCGGGATGAAAGTCACTCTATGAAATCGGTATTCATTCGTCATTTGTATAAAAAGCGCTTATCGCGGTATATTATTCGCGTTAACTTCGTAATAATAATCTTTTGACATCCTTTCGTGTGTTATTTTTCGTGCTATTTTTAGATATGTACAAATCTTAAATTTTGCTAACCTAGAGATCCATGAGTTTCTCAAACAAGCCATTATATTATATAGAATATAATAATATGGATTGACCATTATTTATAAATCAGTTTGTCTTATCTAATTCTTGGCTAATTATTGGTCAGAAAATAATAACCGGAGTATTTTGAGTTTTCACTAGACATAAACTAATTATCATTTACTGATCCGTTTGGCTTAACTAGTTCCTAGCTATTTTTTCTATTAGAAAATATTCTTTTAACAGCGCCAGCTATTAAAAACTAAAATTATCTGTATATTTTCTGATTAATAGCTAGCTTCTATCTAAATAGGATTTTATCTGTACAGAATTTTTTATCTGTACAGTAAATTCGAAATGATGAAAATTGATTATAGACTTTTCTGACTAGTGTAACCAATTTTTTCCAGAGATCTTTCTCTTCGGATAGTAAACCAGTCAATTGAGAATTTCCATTCAAAATTAATGAACAAATACCGTGGCGTAAATTTATAAAGCCACGCTGACGATGGAAAAATATGCAGGGACAAAGTTTAGCAACCTGGCGTGAAAGATCATGGTCAGCATTCTCCAAACCAATCCCAAACCGGTTATTACTGCCAGCACGACGAACCAGAACCAAAGAAGCGTATAGATCTTCTCGTTAACGATGTTCAGTGCCATCACGCACAACGCATCGTGCTTTTGTATGGAACCAGAGGGGCCGTATTTATGAAAAATACATTTGGTTACCTAAAAAAATATAATTACATATTCACGAATACATTTCGTTCTCAATGAGGTAATTTAGAAGCATTGATATGAGCGGAATCTATAATTACATGTATATAATGATTAAAGTTGATAAAACCTTGAATTAATAATATAATGAAAGATAAAAATTTTTTGCATTTTATAACTATAATTTCCAAGTTTTTTATAAAATTGCATACAAAATATTGATTGATCAAAGATTATAATTTGAATTACTATAGTATTATTATTGCAAACATGACGGCAATAAATATTCCAACTCAACAATATACCATAATTGATATCATATTAGGTAATCATTATACAATTTTGATTATTGTTATAATACGTGTAAAATATAAAAAGTGGGTAGATATATAAATGAAATTGTACCTTAGGGAAAACTATGTCGAGTGGATCCATTTTATCTTTGGACAGTGGCTCAGAGACTGATTGGCCAAGGCCTAGGAAAGCTCCTCCAAGGAACCAGTCGGTCAAGTAAATTTGCATGATCACGTTTATAAAATTCAGACTCTCGCAAAAGGTCAGTCCGTATGCCCACGGACGATTCAAATGCAAGCGGTTTATAAAGCCAGTGCGAATCTGCTGTATCTTCTCGTCGCGATCCTTTTTCGAAGGTACCTTGACATCGTCGTTTATCTTAACCTCCGTTTCGCTCAATAATAAAGATGCCATGTGTAATCCCGAAACTAACATATTTAGCCGATTACCTGAAATTCAATTCTATTGCAATTTCTGTGCAATTCTTGTAACAAAAAATGATATAGTCTCAAATCTTGTAATATTCAGATTTCGATTATCATCGATTCATTAATATTGAGGTATTATCGATATGTAATACTAAAAAATGATTTTCTAAATAATATACAATGTAACACTCTAAGTCGGATACTATATGTAGGTGTTAAATGATTAGATTACGATGGCAAGGAAAGATTAATGATGATTAGCTCGCTGCTTGAGATAAACGCGGTTGTAAACGTCGACGGGTACGTGTATATGCATATTCGACCTTCCATTTTTCGCCATACGTAATGCGGCATATAGAAGAGAAGCGCTTGAAAGAACAGGACAAAAGGCACCCATTGATAATAAGCGTGATGTATGACGGGGTCGTCTTTAGCCACTGGTCCAACGCCAGGATGTGGTAATTCACCTTGCTGCACCGCGGTAGCATTCAAATGCTTCACCTGAAGAGTAAATTGATTGATAACGAGCAACGTCTATGACAGAGTAATGTTTATTCTTATAGACAGCATTATTTCCCAATTATTCTTAAAACGATAACTTTGTTTGGGTTATCCATCAGTTTCGCAACAGCACGTTGGGTAAAAGTATATATATGTATATATATGTATTAGATATTTCTTAGAAAAATAAATGCTCGTTTAGTATCGTTCTCCAACATTTGAGATTCTAATATTAAAAAAATATACATATTTGATATATAAATATAATTTAAAAAATTATCTAAATATCTTTATTTTGTAATTGACAAAAAATTACTGTATTGAAAAGGGATGGTATTGCATTATTCATTTTTACGAAGATGTCAAAACTTGAAACTTACCACGGTGTACGTGGACATGAAAAAACAGAAGGTCTCGATGACGTGAGATGGTACAGCAGTATCGGCGATACATCTATTCGAAACAACAAGAATTTATTCCAGGAACGATCAATATTATATATATGATTCCATGCACAAAAAAATATACCTTATATGTTCTCCAATGAATTGTCTGGAGGTGACTAAAATCGAGGCAACGAGAAGCAACAAAAACGTAATCCTATAGTGTAATCTGAAAACTAATCAGACACAGGCATTCTTTTTATTTATATTCAAAATTTAATATGAAACGATATAATTATATAATAATTAAATAATAAATGATATAATTTTTTTCCGAAATAGACACAACGCGTATGAAAGCGTATAAAAGATAAGTCATGCAACGATAAACGCAACAATTAAATCTGATCCAATTATGCATCAGTTATTTAAGTACGCAACGAAAAAATCGGAACCGAGGAATCTATTACCGATATTGTCAATGGCTACCGCGTTCTGATTGACCTTGAATTTAACGTGGTCCTTAAGTACCGAGAAAGCAGCGAACACGTTGGCTGCCATCGCTGGCTGTGATCTTCCACGATTCTTCTACGTCTCGAGTAACTCGCAGAAGCTCGCGTTTTAATTACGTCGCGCTGCTAATCCTTATTAAGGGTCACTTTTGCCTCTCGGCGAACACTTCGTGGCTGCCGGGAAATCCGGAATTCCGGTCCCGATTAATTAATACGCGAGCGACGCTTTATATTCCAGATAAAGTACCGATCAAGAACATACTGAAAACTCCAAAGCAGTAAAATCTCGCGGTCGTTATCAGAAAAGACGATTACGTAGCACCCTGGACGCTCCACAAAACTCGGTATTATCAAGAGCACGGTTATTATAGTCAAGACGTTTCCATTCGTAGTAGATAAGAGCAGATAGCAGAAATTAAATGGCGTGAAGGCATAATCACAGATCGCAGCGGGGAGTCGGCAAAGAGAAAGAAAGAGAGAGAGAGAGAGAGAGTAATGAATCTGTATTATACTATTTTACAATTTGGTGATATTTTCGCAGAGAGTGTGGATGATTCTTACGAGACGGCGACCTATGACCTACATGTTTCGTTGTCTGTCTATCGTGACAAGGAAGTTCTTCAGACAAACTTCTCCCCCTTTGCGGATAATGAAATAATAAATTTCAATAGAATATCGAGACGTATTTCTCTCAAGAAGCATAGCATCTCTTCTTGTACAATTAAAAATAAATGAAAGCAACGTGAAGAAAGTAGCATAAATGGCAAAGATAAGCGAAAGTCTCTCTAGTCAAATTACTTTATTAAATATTATTTTATTTAGTTTGAGAAAAGTATAAGCTTTTTATGTCAATATTATTTTCATTGTATTTTTTTTTTGGAATCTTAATGATATGAAACGTAATTAAATTCTTAGATATTTAAAATGCCTACATATATGTAAAATATATAGTTGTTTTTTTTTTAGTTAAAAGGCATAAAGATTTTATTTATGTATAAAAATATTTTTGCACACAGGCATTTTTTGTATATTTTATATGGATTATTAATACAGAGTATTCTCTCTTAAAAACTAAACTGCATTTTCAAGTTTCCAGGACGTTAAATGCTTACAAAGAGATAACAGATCGAGCCCAACCGTCATATATATCATAAACAAGCGGTGACAACAGCATTGCTATTGCTGAGGAAATATTACAGTTTTTATCAGAAACTTGACATTGTTTAGCCATAGCTTAACCATATCTTTCTCGATAAAATTATCTAGTCTACCTTACATAAAGTAAAATAAAATTCATAAAATGTATATAATTTTAATTTTGTATGAAATTATTAATCAAAACAGGAAATTTTATGTATATAAAATAACAATAATTATATAAACGTAATAAATCATTCAATTCGCAAATTTATACAACATAACATCGTACGTTTATTTGCATTATTTTAGTGCCATGAAAAGGCATTCATACGACATCCAATAAATTAGAAAGCCATGTGATAATGCGCTCGTTACACGCATTTCACACGTGCCAGGTTGCATTTATCTCGAAGAAAATGTTCATCTATGACGAATTGTCGCGTACTAAGCATACATAAAACGCGAGCAGACAGTAATCCGACGTTAACGACTAGATCAGAATAATAAAACGCTGGAGCGGTCACGTTACATTGCACATGTAACATGACTGACAAGCAGCATTTTCAGAATTGGGAACGTGAGCTTGCTCATCTTTAGAAGGACGTGAATAAAACTCTCAATGATAACGGAGAACTTAAAATTCCAAGAGCTAACAATAAGTGGAAACAATATTTATGCTAGAAACAAAATATCTATCGTTCTCATCTAGTGAACAAAATGACGCATAGGTTTTATTTATAACTTTAATAATTATTAAATTTTAGAAAAAAAAAAAGGTGGGGTTACAAATATGTGCAACACGATTTTTGTATTTTTTTATTTATTCATTTTTTTAAGAATATTTGGAACCTTAAGCAAATCTGCCATTGCGAAATAAATTAGCATACTCTCGCATACAGTAATGGAACATGATGAGTAGACGTGAGTAGACGAAGAGAGATAGTGAAAAATTATGGACAAGAATAATAGAATAAATAAATAAATCTCAAATGTTATATTTGCTCGATCAAATTAATGGCTATTCGACTTATTTGACGATTTAATGGCTACTTAAAATATTAATTAAAAGAGCAAATAAAAGTGGGGAGAAATACTGCAATCTTATTTTACTTTTAATTTATAATCATACACATATTATAATATGATGTAATGTTATAGATGTAAATCATTTATCAATAGACAGATTTATGCAAAGTAATTATTTGCTGAGAATAATTTTCATTTTTCTCCACGAATAAAGTATTATTTCTCGCGAGTCTTTACATCTTCACTAATGAATGGTCCGTGTGTAACATTATATCGTATAACATGGCCATCAATTAAAACTGAAATTGCAAGATCACTTTGGTTAATTCTTGACGAACGTTATCTAGTTTCCCGGCGCATAACAAGCTCCAATTACAAATCCAGTTATTAACGAACGAATCATAGGAACGATACCTACTTACGATACGATACGCGAGTATACAAAGGCAACCTGAGCTCATACGTGCTCGTCGCACGCATTACATATTCCTACGCTTATGCAAGGTGTCAGTTGCTAATCCGAGGCTCGCTCATAGTCGCTCTCGGAAGCCAGCTGGAATTTCTATCGTGTCTTTCCCAGACCCACTCCTATAATGCTCGTTGTAGAGTAAATCTTGATTCATCGGTCATTCCGAGAATTAATATATCTATTAATATTGACTTTGAAATATAGGTATACATCGTATAAAAGATTTAGGAGTTAAGACGCATTGTCACTGAAATATCGTTATCACTTCGGAAAAAAAAAACACATTGAATCATCGAATTTAATTTTAGATCTTGATAAAGTATTCATAGAGATCGATATAACCGTCGTCTCTTCAACATTTATATAAATTTTAATCGATTTATTTTGAACCGTGATATTCTCGAATGGATCTCAGGTGCTCGTCGTCGCCGATTTGACGAGGCCCCTCCTCTCCCTTGATGAGGTCACCGTGCACAAGAAGTTCGGACCACGCGAGACGACGAGCTATATGGAAGACGATGCCAAGAGGGTTGAGACCGCTACATCAGGCGAAGAGGTGCCCGAGATGGACGAGGGGAGAAGAAAGGGGGGGGGCAAAAACTGGCAAACGTCGAAGGTGGGACTTTGACCGGCCATTGGCCCCGGCGAGTCGAGCCGCCGGCGGAGCGAACGAGTCCTCGAAAGAAAGGGTCTGTCCTCGCCCGTCCACGTTGAGCGTGTCTTACGTTGCGTACCGCACGTATGTACGCTCGACGAACACCGGGGACCCCATCGCATCCTGGCTCGGCCGGTATTTCATCTAAATCGGCACGGCACCGATTCGAGATCCATCCAGGGACGGATTTATACGGAAATCGATAGAATTCAGGCCACTCAATACAAGCGAATCGGTTGCATCAATCTTTTTTATTTGCGTCTTTTTTAATCTTTTTTTTTATTTTTATCATTATTTTATTATTTATTTTATTATACAGTATGATATATATACGTATATATATTTTTTTTATATTTCAGATAATTTTTTACAGTAACGCAAATTATTGCAAACATTATTGCAAATTAATAAGATATTTGTACAAATTATCGTCGAAAATACTTAAAGAATATTTAATAAATTTGTTTAGTAATTTAACACAATAAGTCAGTGCAATGGCTCGCAGAGAAAGCTTTCACCGTGAATCATTATATCGATTTTTCGTAGATAAATATATAAAATAATAGAGATAGATAATTATGTTTTAAGAAAAGGTGTTACAAGAACTTTATTCTCTTTTTTCGCTCATTTATATTTCCTATAATTTATGTTATTATTCCAGTCGCGAACGGCTTAAATGCTTAAAAGATCCGGATGCATGAATTCATCTGCGCTGAAATTTTTTTATATTCATGTTTTTAAGTCGTATATTTTGTATAGAAAAATAAACTGGACACATACGTGTGTTTCAGAAATCATCAGCTTCCCATTCTGGAATGTGTGATGACCCGTTCCTGTCGGCACTTACCTGTAATTTATGAGCGATGTCTTACGGGAATTCATTAGGTGAGGCCAAATGAATATTAGTGGCGATGTATCTTGCATTCCACACGTATTTATAAAAGCTTTTAAAATAACTTTCATATAAGTTGCGGTTAGATAGAACAAAATAATTAATTATAATTAATAATTAATAAATAAATATAATTATAATGATAACGCTCTTGCTTTGTTACATATACAGAATGATATAAGTATTAGATAAATTCAAAGAAAAAATTCGAAATTACTTTTGAGCAAACGCGAATAAACCATTAAGCAACACTTTTACGAGCATCACGTAAGTGGCAATTAGCGAAGGCTAATTAAATAAAATAAATAAAAAAAAACCCGGTGCTGATAATATTCGCTGCATTCCACGTATTTATGAAAGCTTTTAAAATAACTTTCATATAAGTTGCGGTTAGATAGAACAAAAATTATTCATGAAAGAAATCATCTGTAATTTTAATTTATTTAACCGTATCTTCGTGCGAATTTGATTGAATCGTGGAATTTCTATCCAAAAAAAAGAAAATATACTCTCCAAATATAATTTTTTAAAAGAAGTAATTACAATGGAATTTCTATTAAAAAATGCTAAATTCATTTTTTTCTCTTAGAAATAATTATAATTAATAAATAATAAAATAATTAATTATAATTAATAATTAATAAATAAATATAATTATAATGATAACGCTCTTGCTTTGTTACATATACAGAATGATATAAGTATTAGATAAATTCAAAGAAAAAATTCGAAATTACTTTTGAGCAAACGCGAATAAACCATTAAGCAACACTTTTACGAGCATCACGTAAGTGGCAATTAGCGAAGGCTAATTAAATAAAATAAATAAAAAAAAACCCGGTGCTGATAATATTCGCTAATACGTATTGACGCTTCGATGTTGCACACCGAAATTCCTCGGCGGAATGTTTCAGGCTCACGATAATTTTCCCCCTTCGGATAATGACGGCCAATTTTGTACGCGCGGGGAGAATTTGGTCCGTTAATGCGGTTCAAGTGCAATAACGCACCTGATGATCGCGGGAGGGAGCGATTTGTGTACAATTGCTTGGACCTCGAGTCTCCGGTTAGTTAATCGCGATGAGCACACGCACGTGCAAAAGCCCTCCTCCTCTCATCACGTGTCCCCGCACTTATGCGTTCGTGACGCGATGCGTAATGAAATCGACGGCTGTGTAGGTAGGCAGAAATCGGAACGCAGGGTCGCCGCAGTTTGCGTACTTTACGATTCAATTTTATAGGTCCCGAGACTATATCGTTTATAATAATTAGGGAGAACCAATCGGGACATACGTAGCTTTCAGCGTGATCCTCGGTTACGATCTTTACGACTGTCTTCTTATCGTTCGCATCTTAATTATTGTTCCGTTCACAGTTGTTCTCGTTAACTGCTGGACCGTTTGCTCGACATTCCATTACTCAATATGGAATTTAAAAGGAAACGTGAACGCTCGTACATTTGCATTATGCATTTCTTATGTGATGGTATAAAAATGACCGCAGATAAAAGAACTTGAATTTTATTTATATAATTTTAAGATTATTTTATATTTTTTACAGCTCGATGACTGAAACATTTTTGTCGTGTGCGTGTATTACATATAATTTTAAAAATATAATCGAAATAAAAAATACAGATAAAAATAAAAATGCAGATGTCATCAAATTTATTTGTGTGTGATACAAATTGTTTAATCTTAAACTTATTTCTACTTATTTCTCTATCTTAATCTTAAATGTTAAAAGCTTATAATAAATAATGAATTTTCTCAAATCAACAGCTAATATGTAAATTTCCAAAAAAATCAAAGTTTATAATCAAAGTTGGGAAAGTTTGGAAAATTATATCTTTATAATTAAAATGACACATTCTTTATAATTAAAAGGACACATTCTTAACGCATTCTCTATCCTAATGAAAACGAATAGTGGATTCTACAAACAAGTTTCCTCTTTTACACACCCACGTTCTTACTTACCATTAACCTAGTAAATCCGCGCGTCTATTATCATTGCACGGACTATCAGAAGAGGAAAACTAGGTCACTAAAAGAGAGATGTCAAAACAACAAATGGCAACAAGAGGATCATTGCATATAATCGTTGATGTTTATTAGTTTAACTTCACAAGAAAACATTTCGTATTAAAATATATATATATATATATATATATATGGAGAGAGATGTAAATGGCAACAAGAGGATCATTGCATATAATCGTTGATGTTTATTAGTTTAACTTCACAAGAAAACATTTCGTATTAAAAGTATTAAAATTATATATATATATATGTATATAATAAACTAATGAAATGTGTAAATTTATATTAACAATTTGCATAAATAAAAAGTTTCTTTAAAAGTGATTCAAAATTATATGTAAATATTTATGTATAGACGAACACTTGCGTCGATGATCTTTTCTAAATGCCGAAATATTTCTCATGTGATCTTTTGAATATTTTCATTGAAAGAGAACTAAAAAAATATCTAAAACTTAAATGAGCCATATTTGGATTTGATATCTCATTAGAACAAATCCAACTTGAATCTTTTTTACTGTAAAATTATTTTAACCGTTATTGACCGCATATCGCGATCACGGAAGATACTAATTTCT
>NW_021853485.1:2004017-2004783 GCF_003651465.1 Formica exsecta
TGTATATATATAACATTCATTCCTTAGGAGGGCAGTGTGTTCTCTGACCGCACATTATGAATATCACGCGCGGCTCGAAGAGCGAAGACGATAATATATAATAAGTAAAAGATACACATATATAAGAATATATAATTTCCTATGCGGCGATGTACATTGTCCTTCGTCCTTCGAGTGTACGCCGGGGTGTGCCCCTCGTTCTCGGCCGTTATTCTTAATCGCGGCGATTGGAGCCCCCCGGGGGGGTAATAATTTCGAAATCAGATTCCGATGCCACGCACACACGCACGAAAATGACGCACATACCGCATTTTCGCTGAACGATGGCGACTGGCGTGGAGTGTAATTTTTTTTTTTCCTCGCGTCTGTAGCGTCGAGAGTAGAGAACTGACTGCAATTATACCCCTCGATCACGGACAAAAAACCCGTGACATGATCGTCGTTTAACGACGTGTACGGCTACCGTTTTCTTAAGCCCCTTCATCATATCGCAGATAGTATAGATTATCTCTCCTACTTTTAATTATTCTTGTAAATATCTAACGACAGATAAGAAAGAGGAATTATAAAGTATAAAGAAGGCATTGTGCGTCTCTATCTATCTATAGATTACTGTGTGCTCTGCAAATCGACACATTTGAAGATATGTATATACTTTACCATATATTCATATATAATATATTTATATATATACTTCGTGTATCTCTTTCCGCAAAGAGACACCTTCTTTCTCTCTCTCCCCCAAATATTTATACTATATAATATA
>NW_021853485.1:2004953-2027160 GCF_003651465.1 Formica exsecta
ACCCTCGTTAAGTTAGCACCCCCACCACAATAAATTAAAATAAAACATATGCCAAAATTAAGTGCTATTTTGGTGCTAATTTGGTGCTGTATTCCTAATTTTAGTGCTCGAACCATTTAGCTGGAATTCGCGTTGTAAAGTGGAGGTGCTAGCTTTCGTGAAGCTAGCACCCCCATTATTAAATACTTGCACAAAATCAAAAAGTAAATATATCAGAATTAAGTGCTTTTTAAGTGCTTTTAAGAACAATTAACAAAATATAGTTATCTATTACAATTTAAAAGATATCAGCTAACAAGGACAGAATAGGTATAAGAATAAAGTACTTTAAAAAATCGAGATAAAGGATCGGTTCTGGCCTTGAAATATTTCCTGATTTTAGTGCTCACAAAATATATAAAATTAGATTTTGGTGCTCAGTCCTTGTCGCGAAAAATTCATACTTAAACTACCGAATGACTAAACTAACAAGAGTAAAGTACTTTAAAAAATCGAGATGAAGGATCGGTTAAAAGTTTACATAAAAGTTTACTACATGTAAAATATAATAATAATAAATTTTATCTGCAGAATGAATATTAAGTATAGAGATGGGTTTATATGATATGTATGTTACTATATAATATACTATATATATATATATATATTTATATATTTCTTTTTTTTTTCTCTTCCAGATATAAATGGAAATTGGGCAGAGTAATGCATGTATGTCATTCATACAATATCAATGTGTCACGTTGCACCTACCGCTGGAAGCGCCGTATCGTAAAATCGCGAGCGAAAGGAAGCGTTCTTATCTACGCTTGGCAGGATGCAGGCACTTTTGGTGATGATTTATACGATATGTAATTATCTAATCGCAGGATAACAGTTAATTTTCTCGTTTAGAAAATATCGAGGGTATCTCTCTTTACTTGACTGTGTGTAACTGCAGTTTCACACACAAATTAACAAACATCGTTTATTACTATTTTGATTTCAATTTAATTTTCAATATCTTTCATCAAGTTTGACAATGGCGGAATGTTGGCACAGTTTCACAAACTACACAACTTTCATCTATTTTTTTCAGAATTGAAAAATTCTGTTAAATTAAGAATATTAATTTCTGTAAAGAAATTTCGCAGAACGAAAATAAATGCATACAGCAAAAAGTGCATTATTTTGGAAATAACAGACAAGTTTTACTGGAATATCTATTAATTATCGAAAGGAATGTACTTTATACCTAACGCTAACCAGGCACTTATTATTAGGCGTAACCCACATCACGCGATCATTTTTCTAGAAAATCAATGGAAGGAATTAAAAACATACATTGATCAATCATTATTGCCGCAAAAAAAAACAGAAATAAAGCGAGACGAAGAAGAAAACGCCCATCCCGATAAAAGAAAGAAATATATTTAATAATATTATGCAAAAGATTCTAACGTTCTTCAATCGAAAAATTAACAAAACGAGCAAAGCAAAGCGATATATAATAGCGGATAACGGCTTTGTGTTCGTAATAATAATTCGACATCTCGCGTATACATCTAAAAGTGATATAAAATCACGGCGACGAGTAAAAGTGTTTCGATTATCTGGCAGTCTTACTTTGAGCATAGATATCTCTCAAAGAGGGAATGTTTTAGATGGCGAAGAAGCGAATAATATATATATATATAAACCGCGTGTGTCGCTCGTTTTTTTCTCTCCCTTCCTCTCTTTAATAAAATTCCGTAGCGCTACAACTATCCATTCGTATGCTTCACACATGTTTACCGCGAAAGGCAGGCGTTTACCGCGTTCGAACCGGGACTGAGGCCGTGCGTTACAATGCCACGAGATATCGGAATATTTGCATTACGTACCGTGAAATTTACGCTGACACGCTAATATCAGATTGACGGTTCCTAAAAAAATTTCCGGAATCTTTTTTTTTAATTGTATATTTGTAAATTTATTGTCTTTTCATTATAAATCTTTATTAAACTTTTATTATACTCTCTGATAAAAAGATACGAGGAATTGTGATGTCATTTTTCGTATACAATTGTGTCTATACAAGATTAAGATAAGAAGACACGAATTGTATTAGGCCGATCGTATCGGTTTTCTACAGTAAATATATCACGAGCTTTTAGTATCGCACAATTTGAACACTAGTACCACATCGTAAACGTTATAAGCCCTTTATAATCATGTTATCTCGATATTGCTTATCTTGATAAAATTTTGACGATCGCTTTTAGCGCGCAATCAGCGGACTGTCAACTTCTCCCACGTGCGGTTCCTTACGAAAAGTATCGCCGGCAACGGTATCATAAAAGCTGTTTCGGCTTCTATCTTCGAATAATACAAGCGAGTCAACGTACTCGAATCGGAATACGATATTAGGTATTCCATGCGACACACACGCATACGCATACATGTCAACGGGATATTAAAACAGTACCGAATACATTGCGCCTAAAAGCTATGTATAAAATATACGAACAGTAAAAAATAGCGCTCCTCGTTATTTATCTCTGTACGAAGTATCTAAACTATCACGTCAAACTTTATGTCGATGGACGAATAGACCAATGACAATTTAATCTTATCATTCGTGAAATCACATCCGTAAATTGTTCAGATATAATAATGTGAATATATTTTTTTTTTTTTTTACGTCTAGAGATATCTGCGTGACAGCATGATGTTAAAGCGTCGCCGCGATATTACAATATTACTATAATCGCCGATTCTCACGTGGTATCCCAGTCTTATAAAAAAAAAAGGCGAAAAATGATAGATTTGAGGAATGCTTGTATAAAGCATTCCAGCTTGGTCCCTCCATACATATCACTTTTACATCATAAATTTGTATCATAAAAGAGAATTGACGAAGAAATCGCATATCTCTTATGTAACGTTATAACTTGGTCTTTTCGATATACATTAATTTTATATTATAAAAATAGAAAGAAAGAAGACGCAAGATACAGCGCAACAATTGTAATCTAGTTACGACATAGTTTAATAAAATTGTGCGTATGTCTTTCAGGGCGTGGAATGATGAAATACGAGGAAGACGGACGCGCGTTAATATCTACACTTACACACACACACACACATACGCACGATTCTCCTCCTCTTACTCCCTCCTCCCTTCTCTTTCTCATTCTCTTGTTCTCTCTATGCTCATATACATGTACAAATGAATTTTTTTTTCTCTCTACTATACCTACAATATACATATGTATTCCTACACTTTTAAAATATAAGAAAGATCAAAGTAATCAGTAGTAGCGTAAAGAAACCACAAGTTTGGGTTTGCGGGGGGCGGCGCGTGCGATTCTCTTACATGAAAGAGCGATCGAAAGAATATATAGTTATAAATCGTGAGAGAGAGATATAAAAACGAGAGTTCGTGTAAAGGATGCTGAAAATCTTTTACGATAAGTACGCGAACTCTTCGCAGACACAAATAAGAATCTCTCTGTCAGATACATCCGATCCCGTATTAAAGTATTAGATATTTATCGTTGGACAATCTTATCTCTCTCTGACGAGCTCGAGATGTACACCGAGTTTTCGACAGGAAAAAAAAAAGCAGTAAAGAAAATGAAGCGAGAGAATAGAGCTAATAAGAGATAACGCGTCGTCCCCCGCTTTATCACACGATCCAAGTCTAACGAACGAAGGTTTCCGAGAGTGCCGGGAGGACCTCGCGCTCTTTTAAGCTCTTTCACAGATGCTTCTCTCTCTCACTCTCTCTCTCTCTCTCTTTCTTCTCGTTTTTGTCAAAAGACAGCTTTTGTCTAGTTTCGACGCGGTATAAAGGCCAAAAATGTTTCAAGAAAAGGGACAATGAAAGTCTTCTATCTCCTAGATTTTCTCGTTTGGCACGTATTATTCTTACAAGGCAGGTTGTTCCATCACGAACAAGACGTTCGCTTCGAGACTCGTAGGAATGCAAGCGAGGAACGAATGAACACGCGCACAAGCCGGTGAAGCGCTTCGCGGAAGACCGGGATTTTTATTCTCCGCGTGCGCATACATGACCATAGGACGTTCGTGTTACGAGGGGCTTTATCCGCAAACTTTATTGCAATGTTATGTACACTTTGCCGCAAAGAACACGTGTGAATAAAAACTCGCGCAGAGCAACAAACTGGTTCTGTTAAAATTTTTTTTTTTTTTTTTTTACTTGGTTATTAATTTGACCAAGGAAGAATAAACGAATAATGGAATAATTTCTTAAGCTCTCAATTAATTTTGATTACTTGTTATAATTATGTTATATAAAAATATAAATTAAACCGCTGAAAAAACCAGCCGAACCGCGCGATTGTTTAAATAATTTATACGTCATGGCAAAAATGATCATTCAACCTGCCTTGTAAGCATATACGCAAAAAAAAAATGTATGCGTTCTACAAGTGCATTGGTCGGACATTTGAAATTTATAAAAGTAAAGTAAAATAATTTCTATTTTTTGCATCGATTCGCATTTTCTCGAGAAAAAAAGCTTCGATCGCGAAAAAAAAAAATTAAATATCTATTATAAGAATTCAAAATCTCCGACCTTCGTTATTACCACGCATATCGCAAAAAAAAAAAAAAAATACGATATATGAAAATTAAATCAATAAGCATTAGACGATAAGAGCTCGATATTGGAGTCAAAACCTTGCTCGAGAAAATCTAAGAGTGAAATAAAATAAAGGAAATGGACAAACATAGAAACAAGTGGAATAGGCGGATGTAAAATCGATGGGAAACTCTCCGCGCGATTGTGAAAGGATCCAAAGACGAGGAGAGTTCGACGCGAAGACGAGGAGGAGAGGTGAGGAGGACGGGCGGCGAACAGCACGCTTTGTCTTGACCGTAAACCTACCTGGAATGGAAGCTTGTACTCTCGCGCAAGAGAGGAACGGCGAGATATAAAAAAATCTTGGTCTAAGAGAAAAGAAGAAAAAAAAAACTAACTAACCGAGACCGAATTGCACTGACGTAAATATTAAATTTTTCTTCTTTGTCTCTCAGAATTGAAAACGTGGGCAAAAAAAAAAAAAAAAAAAAAAAAAAAAAAAAAAAAAAAGGACTTAAAATTTAATTTAACCGACGCGGTAATAGAGGCGCGACGACGACGACGATAAAAGCGACGACCCGGTGGCGCGCGTGACGCAACCCGGGATTTCCGCGGAGTTTTCCGGGATTTCCGCGTATTGCTTTCCGCTCCGAATCCGCTTGTACGACCCCCTTCTTCTCCACCTGCGTCAGCATCCTGGAGGATTTATGTATTTATACGGGCTGGACCGCATCCGAGAATGCCGTCGTGTGTCAGGAAGGAAGGAAAAAAAGAAAAAAAAAGAAAGAAAGCGACTTAAACTTTACGTTAATAATAAAACTAATTATTAATTATTTACCTACGATATTAAGAAAATAATATAACTTTTTTTTTATTAATCCCAATTTTTGTTAAGCAATTAACCTTGATTGACTAAATCCTCACTTCTTTACCGACATATGAATTCTAAAAGAGCCTACATAAATTATTAATCCGATAATGAACGTCGATCGAACTGATTCAAGGATATCCTGGATGATCTTTGCTAGTTCGAAAATCTAAAAATCAATTAAAGTAAAACTAGTGTCCGAGATTAGCTCGAGATCTTCCCTCTCCCCCTCTTCTTTCTTTATCTATATTATATATAAAATATACTACAGAAAGAAATAGAAAATTAATCTCCAAACTACGTTGGAGCAAACTCCGCCGGTGCAATTCGGCCTAAGACGCTAATTCCTCCAATCCTCGTCTTCTTAGTACTTGTATCCGCGATAATCGGTATGGCTCTCTTTCTTGTCTCTAATCTGGAGACGGTCCTACCGTTCGCTTCCTCTCACTGTCGAGCAGGAGGCATCGCTCTGGGAGAGGAGACGAGGAATCCTCCTCCGGAGGACTTCTCCGGACCTCGAAGAGGTCCTTTCAGGATCGATTTGTTGGGCGAGTTACACGTTCTCCTTCCCCTGGAGCTTGGTCGCGAGGTCGGCGATGAGCTGCTTGTAGATCAGAGGATCGATGTTCTTGCCGAGCTGATAGAGAACGAACCAGTCGCCTATCTGGCATTTGTCGCTGATGGTTTTGATCTGATCCTGAGGTGACAGACGCGAGCGAGCTCGCAACAGCACCATCCGGAGCTTCGGGCCGAGTACCACCGCCGCGCGATAGAGAAGACTGAGGCCGCTCAGGACCGATAGGATGATGAACCAGAACCAGAGGAATACGTAGATCTTCTCGTTGACGATGTTGAGCGGCAGCACGCAAAGACCGTCGAACTTCTGCACCGTGCCGGACGCACCATATTTGTGGAATGTGCACTTGGTCACCTTCGGGAACACCCGTGACATGGGATCCATACGCTCCTCCGGCTCCATCTCGGTGAATCTGAGGACCTCGGAGCCGTAAGTGGTGAACTCGCCGTCCAGGAAGAAATCTATGAAGAAGATCTGGCCGACGACGTTGACGAAATTCAGCAGCTCGCACAGGAAGAAGCGATACGCGTAGAAGTTCTGCGAGTGTAGGTTCGAGGTAAAGTAATCGACCAACAGTTTACGCCGGTCGCTTTTACAGTCCTCGCTAACTACCGGACAATTGAGATCCAGCACCAGCATCTTGATCCTACCGCCTTCCCATGTCTTCCACAGGTAGCGCGGTATGTAGAAGAGGATCGCTTGGAAGAAGAGGGTGAAGCAGACCCACTGGTAATACTTGTGATATTTTACCTCATCCTCGCCCTCGACGTGCGCGGCGACCCCCGGTTGCACCAGGTCCTTGCCGACGATGCCGGTTCGATCCGGGATCGTGAAGGTCGAGTAGATCCAGCAGTAGGTGTCCATCACGTGGAGCGGTATCTCGTCCACGATACAGTCGATCGGGTCGCCGATATATTGCCGGGATGTCACCAGCAGGGAGAAGATGATGAGCCCGATCACGGTGGCCTTGTAATGCAACCGGAACACATTGTTATCGATGCACACCGAGTCGAGCTTCAGCAGCCCCTTCACGGAACCGAACACGTCAAACATGGTGGCGGCTGTTGTTACTCTCCTTCTTCCTTATCTCAATTCCTTAGATTTTCCTTAATCCACGCGTACACACACACACACACACGGACGCGCGCGCGCACCCGTAACCGTCCTCTCGTCCGATCACTCCAGCGGTCCGGTCACAAACCGAATTCGTTTTGTACGGTCCTTCGTGAAGCTTCCACGCGAAGCGACAAGCCTCGTGCGTGCTCGGCAGCTTCCGCGCTTCCTCGTTTCACACTCGCCAACCCCTTCGGTAGCGGCAGCGGTGGCGGCGGCAGCGTTAATTCGCTCGGACTCGCACACGTGCGCTCTGATACACGCCCGTATACTACGTGACGCCGGCGACGTTCACGCACGCAACAACAACGGACCACGCTACCGTCGCATCCGCGTTACTACACACGACGTTACAAGCGTCACCGAGCGGTTCTGCCGTAATGGCTGCGCTCGAGACGCGACACAAGCACGCGAGGACACGGCCGTTCCACGAGCTGCTCCCTTTTCCCTGTCTCACTCTCACTCTCTCTATTTCACCCTCTCTAGCTCTCCCCCTCTGACTCTTATCCCGTCTCGCTCGCACGCTACGCGATTCTCTCTCTCTCCCGTCTTCTGGCTTACACAGGCCGGTCGGGGACCAAGAACTGTCCGTCCGTGTTGCTTCTGCGGCGCGGCAGGGAGACTCTGTCCCCACCTACACAATACCGACTACTCTCCTGCTCACCCTCCTTACGCTATAGGTCCGTCCTTGTTTCTCCTCTCACGTGAGGTAATCCCGTCGACGCGCTCCCGCTCTATCCCGTCGACGCTCGGTGCTCGCTCGGTGGCTCTCGGTCTCTCCTCTCGGGCAGCGTTCGGCAAACTTCGGCGGATCTCGGGTACCGTCGTTCGCTTCAGCGCGACGGCGGCGTGACTCTTGGCATGGTTGTTACCATGGCGACTGACTACTGAGGCTGCGGGAGCGTGGGATTCTCCAAGCACTTTGCTCCGTTTGCATCCAGTCGATTAGCGCCAATTATGATTGAAATGTTTTGCCGGTTTTCTGTGTCTTTATTCTGGATAGACAAATATAATTTATGAAAGATTATTTTCTTCTAATCCGGAATTGATTTATTTTAGATACAACGGAGAGAGAGAGAGAAAACGAGAAAGAATTGCATCATCAATTTTGATGAATATTAAATTTAGGAATAATTGAATTTTTTATATTCGTGTTATATAGAGAGAGAAAGAGACACGATATATTAATCAATATATTAATAGTAAATGTCCATCAAAATTGATTTCTTAAACAAGTTGATATTTGAGTATTTTTTTCTCATTCTCATTTACATTTCACATATTTTACATTCATTCTCATGTAAAAAGTATTTTAATCTTAAAAATTATAAAAACCACACGTTTTGTTAAAATATCTAAAATTTAACTAAAATATAGTCAAGAGGAATTTTTTTTTATATCTTTAAATTTTTTCTCACGTGGAAAGTATTTTAATCTTAAAATTATAAAAATCACACGTTTTGTTAAAATATCTAAAATTTAACTAAAATATAGTCAAGAGGAATTTTTTTTAGATCTTTAAACTCTTTTTTAGATCTTTAAATCAATGTATTCTGAATGAAACAATAGAGAAAAGGATAAGAAAAACAAGAGATACGTTGGCAGGTCTATCTTATGATATCCTGTTATGCGATAAGGCATAATAAGCTGTTTTAATATTTCCTTCTGTGGGTCAGAGGCACACGATTGTTTTACGTCATTTACGTCCTAGAATACGTAATCCATGAATGAGAATGGGCAAAAAATTGTGCTGCTACACTTTGTTTTTAACGCGCGCACGTTGCGTGACAAAACATGACTCAATGATAATATCTCTCTTATCCAAACGTAGTTTGCCGCAAAACTCTCTCACGCGTTTGACATTTATCCCGAAAGATACACGCGGGTCTTACAAAGCGACATAAAATATGTAGTTATCGCTACGCATGATAATAATAACGGTACTGCACACTAGATGATAATAAGCAACGGTAGCATTTAAGCCGAGAAATTCGGAGGACCTACTTTCGTTTTCTCTTTTTCTTTTTCTATTTTTTCCTCGATATAAAAAGCTTTCAAGAAGAAACCTTTTTTTTTGTCAGGAAGAAGGACGAGAAAACCAGTAACCGGATATACCCACAGAGATAACAATTTATATATTAGAGGAATCTGAATATAAAATAATAATAATATTAACTGTTGAGTGTTATGTTGAATTGATAATTGACTTTTATACTCGTTTCGTAAAAGTACCATAATATTCGCGGAGAAAAGAAAAGTATTGCTCGCAAATATTTTATTTCATTGACCACAATGTGCTTAAATAATTTTTAATTACACAAGCCCTTGGCTCATTAGCAATTAATAAATATTTAAGCGAAATGCGATATTTCTAATAATATGCAAGGAAACATTTACATAAACATGTAATAACAATTGTTATGTAATTGTGTATCAATTGCTAATTCCATTCATCCCATATACCGAATCGTAAATCATTCATAATTATTGGTGCGTGCTCTAAATATAGAGCTACTGTAATGAAACCTCTGCCTTACGCTGATTAATTATTCTCGCTAAATCTATTTATATTACAGTTACCGCTTAGGCTATCGAAGACGGATATAAGAATACCTCTACGCGAGACATCGTGTTCATATATCGTCGTTCACGAGTAATGTCAGCAGGATAACGCTATCTCGCTAAGGAGACCTATCGTATTTCGTTGGGAAAGCATCCGACATTGGAGCAATATAGAGCCAGCTGTTTGAGTCATCTCGTAGAATCATCTCGTTATCTTCCGTTCAGGTAGGACTTTACCCAGGCTCCTAGCACGGGTTCGGATGAATCAGCAGCGAGCTGCACCGCGGAAAAGAGGATCTTTAATCCTATGTGTGTTAGCGTTCTAAAGAAGGGATCACAAAATGCAAGGACTCAAAACCAGTTAAGTTCGGCAAGTCCGTTTTTTCGAAGCACGCGATAAATAATCGCTTTATTTATCTGTGTAATATATACCAAAAAATTTATATTCTATTTCGTATTTATCTAAGATATCTAAAATTGTGAATGTTTCATGCAGACATTTTAATTGCTTTAACTGCATAAGTGATCTATATATACATACATATATATAGATATTAGTATATTAATTGCTTCGGAAAAAGCGAAAAAATATTCTGTAAGAAATTAATACACATATTAAAATGTGTATGTATAATTATCTATTAGATATTAATTATGATTTATCATTTCTTACACAATCTAATATTTCTTATGAAAGTAGCGCTTCTGTTGAAGTAAGCTTTTATATATTCTTTCTTTGTGAGATATGCGATGCGAACTGATTCGCACACAATTGTAGTTACAACTCAGCACTGATAAAAAAATGATATCAGTTGATCGTGAAAAATGTTGATATGGTATAACTCATATTTCGTATCGTGCAATCTGGGAAATTATAACTGTTCTTATTGATATACGAAACAAGACTAATAAGATAAAAACCATAATATGTATTAAGATTATAATCTTAAAAGCTCACAATGTTATATAAAATACACATTGTCACAGTATTGCATACAATAATTATACTGTTACATATAATTCTGCACGTGCTTGTGACTCATTGTCAGAGATGATCATTCAAGAAACATTCAGCTAATATATATATATGCGTCTACATTCTTAAAATAATATTAATTTAAACACTATTTTTATACTCTTTTGTTCTGATATAATTTGAAAAATTATATTTGCATTTCAGGTAAAAGTTCAGATGTAAAAACAAGGATCAGAGAGCCACTATTTCTCGAACAATTTAATAAATACATCATTAGAAGAATTGTAATCTTACATAGAACTTGAATGTGGACAAAATCCGAAGGAATATACGCTGGATGATATAAAATCATTAAATCTGGCAAGCTGAAAACAATGATCTCACTTTATACAATTATTAAAGTGATGAATATATGAATTATTTGACTCATTACAAAAAGCGTATATTCAAGGACGGTCCTGTGGCGCAACGGATAACGCGTCTGACTACGGATCAGAAGATTCCAGGTTCGAATCCTGGCAGGATCGTACAATTATTTTTTGCTAAATTTAAATTATATAAACATAACGTACGCGCAAACAAATTAATAAATATTAATAATTTTTAAAAATTATTAATTTTTATTAATATATAGAAAATATAAGATCTTTATAAATGTAATAAAAGTAATTTCCAAATAAGAAAAAAGAAAGCAGGAGATATTTCATGATATTTCAATATATACCTACCGACATTTTTCAAATTGTATATAAAACTCGCCAAATTTAAAATTTTACACACACACACATATATATTTATATAGTTCCAGTTATGTATTCTATTAATATCATAGACATTGTCTATGATTAATATATATTCTATATTAATTTTTCAAATACTGATTTCATATTTTTTGGCATATAATGATTTGAACAATTTTGTCTGTGTGTGTTTGTGTGTGATATAACTATATAATATTATCTACCATAATATATTTATGTCAAAATCATTTCTTTGTTAAAACTATTATATTTCACACTATAAATAGGCCGAGTTAAGGCTGTATCTGTTTTTGTCTTATATGTCATCTTATCGCGCATACTTTTGTCGCTATCAAGACGCTATGCGTGTAAAAAATACTTATTCAACGTCACATGCAGTACTAATTGCTGTCGAGAATATTCACTGATGGGTCAAATAAATTAACCCTTCGCTGTTGGTTCTTTCTCTGCATGCAAGAAACAATAGTAAGGCAAGAAGGACATAGTATATTATAAGAAAATCCGGTAGTTATACTATAATGTTATTTTACGCTTTAATTTTTATGTTAATTAATGAGAAATGCATTTTTGGACTTTCAATGTTATTTAGTAATTCAAAAATAGATGAAATAGATGAAGTAACAGAGTTACATGTCAGAGAGAGAAAACCACATTATTATATTAATAAATTTTTCCAACAGATCTCAGAAATTTTTTAAAAAGTTAAAGAAAAATAAAAAAGGATATATTTAGGTATTTTTAGACTTATCGTGCTTCGTTGATAATAGTCTAATAAACGTTTACGATACAACAAAATTCCGGTTGCCGTACCCTTTCAAAATTCGAGGTCAGTAATCCTCTTGGTATTTCAAGTATCAGGAGTTGTATTCATCTTGAAAAAGAAGCTCGGCCAGATGAAGTCATCATGAACTCTTGTTAATTATGTTATCCCCACGCTACCTCCGTTACGCTCTCTCTCTCTCTAACATAATTTTATGAGATATTTTTATCTCGAGACGCGATATATATATCGTAAAGTGCTAAATTTTAACTGTATAAATTTAAGAGATTACAATTTTAGCAATATTCATTTTTCTACAAATTTTATATTTATACAAGGAAAAATATCTTCGTATTATATAATCTTACATTTGATACGTGAAATGCGATTTTTTAATTTTTTGTAAATGTACATATCTGGTTAATTACATTTTCGCGAATTTTACGGGCTTTTAAACACCTGAATAAGTTATTTGGTATCTTATAAATAACGGTCATTTCAGGTCGACAAATTTCGAATGGAATTTTGGCAATGCGGTACGAACTGGTGGCCGCCTGAGCGTCCCTATGAATCAGCTCAAAAATTTTTGACTGCGCGCAATGGGTTTCTCTTACCTGCGGTCTGCGGGTAGGCGTCGACGCGGCACGATTCTCGATACATCAGCTGGCACGGGTACCTGTAGCTCCACTCTATCTTTCTCTCGGTCGAGGGGAACGAGGGTAAGACGAAGAGAAGGATAAGAAAGAGAGCGAGAGAAAGAAGAGAGGGCCGGTTTTTCTGGTTTTCCACCTCCGCAATCCGGTGGTCTCTCTCCTGTAGTCTTCTCTCGTTACCTTCGCACAATGAGACGTGTACGCGTCTTCATACGACGGTCCGATAAACGAGAGAATAACATATGTATTTAGGAAAATTTATTAGCATTCTAGTGGCTACAATAAAGTACGTCTCGCTCTCTCATTCATTACTTTCGCTGTACATTATATAATAGTATGGCACCGACAAGTAAATCTAACAATAAATGTAGGAATGATTTGGTCATACGAATCATTGACACTATACAAGTATAATTATAATGATATATGATACATAATATGAGAAAGAAATACTATAAAAAATATAATAATATAATGTAATATATATAATAAAAATAATAATTTAATTAATATATGAGAAAAAACTTATATGATTACAAAACGAAATTTTCACTAACAGAACTGCTTCTTAAATCATAATCCATTTTATTATATCGCGATTATCAATAGAAAAAGTTATATTAAAACTATGCGTGCACATTTCATCGTAAGAGATTAATTTAGGATGTTGATTTAAAAGTGCATTAAAGTACATCTGCATGTCAAACATATGCATACCATATGCAAAGTTCTTGTGTCTATTTACTCGTGACACAAAGGACAAACATTGATAATAAAGCGAGGCTATGATATATCGCATAATGTATGTACTATGTAAAACAAGATTCGATGTATATATATAATTGGACTTCAATCACATAGAATCCTGACGTAACTGAGGCTTTTGCAACCAATGACAAGCGGATGCGTTTAACATTGAATTACAAGATATATCTTTTCATGGTTAATTGTAATTAATACAGTTCCATTGCAAATAACGAGTAATTATTGTAACTTGACTATATCGAATACAAAGGTTACTTTTGCTAAAACTGTCTGAAATTTTATTAAATTTTAAGTTGGCAAAATTATAGTGTACATAATAGAATAATCTCTAAACGCAATCGAATAATAAGAATAACCGCTTGAGAATATTGTAAATGTAAATCATTATAAAAAAAAATTGGCCGATTATTTTATTTTGACAGATATTAATATATATATATAAACCATTTATATTCTTCACATTGCAAGAATGTTTCACTCGTCGATTAAATTATATTTTATTTTATATTTTACTCAACGTAAAGATAATCATTATTTCTCGCTGTCGAGTTTTATGTCGAGTCGGTAAATAATTTACATATCGATTTCCAAAGGATTTGTTTAATATAATATGCATGTACGTCTTATTTATTTTATGCGAAATAGATTTCAGTCTTTATCATGCTTTCTCATGTAAGTTTCTAAAAGAAATATGCAATTGTGCAAAATGTAGAGATATTTTTGCTAAAGACTTAAACGTTACTCGAGAAAAGTGTAATAATTTTTCAGTTGTAACTTTGTTGATTTCACTGAAAGTTGGATGTAGCCCAACAAAATGTACAATATCTAAAAATAATTAATAATATCTTAAAATGTGTAAATACATATAGATAAATCTGTCTCTTCTGATAACGGCGCAATCTATCTATATTATATCACATACACAACAAATTTCGTAGTTTGCAGTAATCTTTATTTCGCGGATATAAATTTCGATTTATATTCTGATAAAATACAAATTTTTCTAGTAAAAAAAAGAAACCAATTAGCCGCCGTATGATAACCACCACACACGGAAACTGATATATATATGTACTTGTTTTATTATAATACGCCTTCTCTACTTACGCAACGAAGTTGTACATGAGATCGAAATATTCGCATACAGTGACACGCAAAGCCAGGAAAGTGCATGCAGTAGTATCTCTGAAGCAGTTTCTAACGAGCTTCGCCTTGAATAACAACCCGCGATACTCCTGAAGAATCAGCAGGCTGCTAACCGAGGATGGCTATGTCTGTACGTAGTTTTGTTGAGATCGATTCACGCAATTCTTGCTGAAAAGCACTGAAATGACGTAGCATAATATTTGTCTTTTCTTCTTTTTAGGAGCAGGAACGACTGTATACCCCGAGCGAATGGAGTAAACGATATGGATCTGAAGAGATGTGTCAGCAATTTTTTGCATTCTGCGCAAAAAGTAATATAGCAGTTTCATATTAAGCTTTTTTTTTTACTGCAAGTTTATAAAATAATCATTGCGATAAATCTTATAAACTTATTAAAATTTTTTTGATTTTGCTATTTGTCCAATACCATTTTATTACTAAAGGGATTCGACTTTTATTTATTATTGCAGTTACGGGAAAGGTTCAAAAAACTATAAAATGTGAACTTAATGTGCCGTATGGCCCTACGGAGCGTGCAAAATACGATATATATGGCACCGATTTACCTAAAGGTATGTAACAATAATTTTATATAATGGAAGATGACATTATTTGAAACCATAAGAGAATAAAAAGAAAATAAAAAAGTTAAACTTATAGAAATGATGTTTCAAAACCGATTATTTCATTAAAAAAGAAAATCTGTTTCCAATAAATAAGAGATTTACTTCCTAGATCAGAATATAGAGTTTTTCGTCTTGCAAATTGCATCTACCTATATCTATAAATAGATAATATATGACCTCTAAATCATTTCTCGCGATACGCAAACATGATAAACGTTTATACACGGAAAAAAATGCTGTTGCTTCAATTAAAGTCTACGTCATGGGCTGCCACAGACATACATAGTATAGGATAGTTGTTTTAATAATCCAGATATTTGGTCTAATAAAAATATCATTGAATGAATAATATAAACGAATAATAATACAGTTCATTTAATTCATCTAGTTTGAAATAAAGTAGTAAGCAACTGTCAAAGTAAACTGTTGACGAAAATGTTAATATTCCATTTAACGCTTTTGTAAGCTGTTAAATTTGTGTTATTTTCTAATAATATTTTACATTCATATCCAATTATAATATAGTTTACTATTAAAATATAAATATTAAAAGATAGTTATATGTATTTCAGATGCACCAATATTTATCTTTATCCATGGTGGATACTGGCAGGAATTCAGCAAGGATCTCACTGGATTCTCAGTACCCTTGTTTGTTGAAAATAAAATCAAAGTAATCACAATTGGATACGATCTGTGTCCGAATGGTAAGATGGTAAAAAATTATATTAAATTTTATTGCTATTTTTTTCTTGATCTCAATTATTTATCTATATTTATAGTCTATATTTCATAAGACTATTACAACATTTACACATCAAATTAATCAGCCATTGTTTCACAAAAGTAATTTGTGTAGCTTAAAGAATTTTGTTGCAAAGAATATATAAAAGAGTATTACAGAAATTCACAAATGATCATTATATTAGATATAAATTTTGCGTACAGATTAAAAGATTATTTATATTAGAACGGTATAATTGATTATATTTTTTTCTATTTCAGTCAAACTTGGAGATATAGTAGCGCAGATAAAATCGGCGGTCGCGCAAATATTAAAATATGCAGCCGATTCAGGCTCCAAGTATGTTGCTTTCAATTTTTAATCATATTTATATCAGATTTATACATATTCTTTTAAAAAATAAAGTTCAACTATAAAAATAAAATATACATATAGATACATATGCATCGCTGGACATAGTGCCGGAGCGCATTTGGCTGCAACTCTGTTGCATGACGACGATTGGATCAATCGCATGACACAGCAAGGATATTTTGCATTATTAAAGGAAATTATATTAATAGGTGGAATTTATAACATAAAACCTCTAGTTGACACCAGTTATGCGAAAGCTCTTCAGCTCACCAAGTAAGTAATTAATGTATTTCAGTGAAATATTTAATACCACAGTATAGATACATACGTTACACACCTTTTTCGATATTTTAGCGAGGAAATTAAAAAGTGGAGTTTGTCTACCCTTGATGAAGCAAAGGATCGTTACATTAGTGGTTTGAAAGTTATCGTGACTGTAGGGGAATGCGATTCTCCCGTATTTGTAAACGAATCACGCGAATATGCCCAGGTATTGAACTAAATACTATTGTGCATCAAATATCATAAGAAATCATACCTAAAAATTAGGATTATATTACTGTTTCAGAAAATTATTCCTATAGTGGATAACATAGAATACCTGTTACTTCGAAACAACGTCGACCATTTCGATATAGTGGAGAAACTTCTGGATCCAAACTATTATCTCGCTAAATTGATATTAAAGTGTCTTCAACCCGATGCGAATACTCATTAGAAGAATACAAAGCTAAAATATTTATTATAAGGCGCTATGTTTTCAATATAAAATATATAAAATACAATATTTGAATTTGATAACAAAATTTATTAAGAATTATATTAATGTATCAATATATTTGGCATATAAACCACATATGTTTTGTATGATAAGAGTAATTAAAATCCAAGTATTGATCAGCTCATACTGGTTTTCGTGTAACAATGATCTAGAAAGACAGCCCTTACTAAAGGTTCGAGTCATTTGGGTTTCGTCTTTGGCAAATGCACATTTATTTGCTTCGAGACGGATTGCACCGCCGATTTTTTGGATACTATAATCGGCTTACCTTGTTGAATAATTCGTAATATCGTCTCGTTTCCTCTAAAGGGCACTTCATTTCTCACGGTGATTGGGTTTTGTGGTTGATTTTGTCGAGTAGTAGCTGTTTGAGCAGATGGTAACCGAACACAAATATCGCGTACAGGTGCTATAATTTGTCCGGTTTGTGTATTTACCTTTAGATAATTATTTGTAATATTTTGAACACTGATTATATTTCTATTTGTTGGTATAAGCAGTCTTTGACTTTTCACCACAGGAACTACTTTGTTTCCAAGTTGTATGGTGCACTTTGTAACAGGCGGTGTCTTATTGGTTACTGGTGCTGGTTTATTGATCGCTTCATTGGTCAGATCAACTACTTCTTTGAGCTGGTTTGTTACTTTTGATGCATTTTCTTGGGCAATCTTAATTATTTTCTGTCGACTATCCACCTCCCAAGTCGTGGGAGGTTTTGCAAATGATCGCACTCGCAGTAGAGGCTTCTTTTCTTCTTCCCGTTGATTCTCGGTTACAGTTACATCTGTCGCATTCTCTGTTATTACCTCTGTTTCATCACCTGTAATCATCACCTCTGTGACATCTTCCGTTATTGGCTCTGCTACAGTTCCAGGTATCACATCTGCTGCATCTTCTATTACCGTCTCTATTACAGAATTTGTTATCGCTTTGGACATAGCCTCTGTTATCACCTCAGGTAGATCTTCTACAACATATACGTAAAAAACATGTATATGACTTCTCTCACTCTTTGTGTGAAAGCTTTAAATTCACAAACCTTCAATCCTATTAATGTTACTTGTGCAGTCTGCTGTAGAACATGTTGGTAATGAATCCTCTGGTTTTTCTGCATCTATAGCCACAATGTTCTTTGTAACAGTATTGCCATTGCATATTTTATATACTGTTTTTACACTAGTTTTCTGGTTCTTATTCTTAAATACTATCATGTTATTTTCTTTCACAGAAGGTTTTATTTTATCTTTTTTATCATATTTCTGTTGTGATGTATCTAATACAGTTTTATCTGATATAACTTTATCCGTATTCTGACATATATTTATTGTACTTATATTACTTATACCATTTTCTACAAGTAATCCGTTGTCTTTTTCTTTTAGATTTTCCTCATTATCACTGTCCTCTTCACTTAAACTAGCTATAGATACATCATCCTTGCTCTTATTCTTATCATCCAAGACACTTTCTTCTTCTTCTTCTTCTTCTTCCTCCGATGTTTCAATATCATTTTGCTCCTTTCTTTCTTCTTGTTTCTTTGTATATTTTTCAAATACGGCAGCTAATCTTTTTTCACCCTCAGTGCGATTATCGATTAATTTCTTTGCTAAATCTTTATCTTTTATAGCTGGATCTTCTTCCGTGTTTTCAAGATACAAAGAAAAAGTGTCCCAATAATCGTTACGTCTTGTGCGTTGTAAAAGTTCTCCTAATTCTAAGAAAGCTTTCTTTGCTGCAATATATATCAATATAACAAATACATATAAATATAACAATTGAACGTATATTTTATTTATAACATTAAATTATGATATCTATATTACATACACACACATATACATACACATAAATGTGCTAATAAATATTAAAATTGATACATATCTTACCCATATGTTCTTGTTTTCTTCTGTCTAAACCTAAATTTCTTCTATCATTACATCTACTAACACATTCCAAGATGTCTCCGTAATCGGGGAATATTACATCATTTGCAAGAGCTTCTTTCTTTTTCATTTGATTTCGTTGAGCGATTTTAGAGTTAATGAAATTTGTTATTGCTTGATCGACAGCAACAATCCGGGTTGCGCTTATATGCTTGGGACGCAAATATACACGTCCCGCATCAGCATTTTCTCCTGTTAATTCGCAATATTTATTATACAATTCTACCATCCTTTGTTTATATCGTTCAACTTTTATATAAGTACTATTATCTTCTTTATCGAAATCAACTTCTGCTTCTTCCAATATTTTAATTACTCCCTCACATTTTGCCATGGCTTGTAATATCATCTTAATTTTATTTTTTGTCCGAGGATTTGCATTCTCCTCATTATCATTGTCATAGTCTGATTTTGCTGCATTATTAATTGATAAATTATTTGCAGCATATGAAGTAGAGGGAACTGCATCATAAGTTTCATTAGATGACAATAGATGGGACTTCTTTTTGAACCTTTTTTTCATCTCATTCATTACTTCTTCTATATACACATATATTTTTTTATCATTGTACATAATAGCAGCACGCTTTTCGTTTAAAAATGAGACAAAATATTTCGAGCTAGTGTATTCCGGATCTAGCTCTTCATAACGCCTTTTTAATTTATTTACAATTTTTTCCATATCTTTCCTATCCTTATCTTTACTTCTTTGAAGGCATAAACTTATAAATAGTGGAAAGACATCGTGTGCAACATACGATATCTTTTTTTTCTCTTTCACAATCAATTTTGGCTTTTCAATTATTATTTCTTGGTCCTTGTTTGGTTGCATAGTACCAGACTTATCAGAATTATCAGTACCAGACTTGTGAGATATATGATTTAAATCAGGCTGAAATTTAACTTTAACTATTTCTATAGGTATATCTCCATCTGTATTCAATTTTTTCTTCTTCTCCATGTTATTTTGAGTTTTCTCTTCTGTATCTATTTTCAACATTTTTCGTTTCAAACTATTTCCTTCTACTTTATCATCATCGTTAGATAAATTGTCTGTCTTCCCACAAATAAGGGAAGTAGTATCTAATTTGGCCTTCCTATTTTCCTACACCCCAACAAATTTTGAATCAAATAATATATAAATTCTAAAGTCGTATTTTCAGTATCATGTTTTCTTTTTTTTCGACTAAACAAAGTGTTATTCTTATACAGTTTGTTTTAAAAGTATACAAAATAGATAGAGAAATTTTATTAGAGTTCTACTAAACCTTTTGCGAATCCGTTTCATCGTCGGAAGAGATACAGATAATCTCCATATCCATGATTTCCTTCAGAAGTGGACTGTGAATTCAGACGTTACCGCCAACCGTGCATATAACCTAATGCCTCCCAAACTGTCTTGAACCACCTCCTGTCGAACAATAACATATTCAGATAGTAACATACAATTTTTATCACAAATAACATTTCTGACGCGGACAGCAGCACGACTTCATCGAGTATCCATTCGCAGTTTATGCAATGATGTAGTTAACGTTTCGCGATGTTTTCATTACCGAAAAGATATATTCGGGATCGTCTTCATAACGATCTCGCGGCATAAATTCACGAAAAATTCATGATCTCGAAAATAAAGCAAATCTTACATCTCGAGTTTCTTGGAAACAGTAACTTTAGGAGAAGCTTAAGCGCTGAATTTCCGGGAAATAGAGATAGCAAATTTTGCCTTACTTACAATTATGTAGTATTTATAGATGGATTCACACTTAAAAAATATGGATGAAAGTTGAAACAAGTATCTAAAAGCCCGCACTTTAATGGAGTTGGTACAAAGTCAACAGAAAATAATTGATATATCTAGGTTCAACAGCAGCTTATAGTTCCTATGACATGACACGATAAAGGAGAGACGATAAAAGACCAAAAAGTACCGTGTATACAGAACTTTTACGATATTTATCCGCACAATGCTGAAGTACGCGAATTAAAATATTACTAATATGTGAATGATTTTATTGGTCAGTCATTAAGGAAATTTCATCCTACAGGATGGTATGTTATATGTAAAGAATAATAGCAGAGAGACAGGGCCGCGCCATAACGGACGTATTGATTGGCCGATCGCAAGTAACTTTCGAAACTCTAGGAATTCTCTATCCGACAACGAATCAGTATGTTCGACAGATTGATAGCGTTTTCGAATGAACGGGTTAATCCAAACCCGATCAATTAATCACTATATTTTACTATGAATTCAAGTCTTTTATTGGCAGAGATGATACAATGACGTCATTAATCGCTTTCAGAGCGATTAAACCTGCTTCATTCGAAAACGCTATTATACAACAGACGTAAAGTTTTGTGTTCACAATGGCCTAATTTACACCGATATACTTTGACTGCGTTCGGGGAGCATATTTTTAGCGCTATGAGCGTGTTCTGTCCTTGTTCAACTTTCAATAAGTAACAAAGATAGAACGACGCTGTTAGCGCTAATAGCGTATCCCCGATCGCACCCTTTATCGTACTAAGTACTACACTGGCCAATCATAGCCTTTCCTCTAAAGAATGGAATGGCTATGATTGGCCAGTGTAGTACTTAATACGTATTAAAATATATCGGTGTAAATTAGGTCAATGCTAGAATTCGGTCCAAGAAAAAACGTGTAGCCAATAAAATTGTCGCTTTTTCCTAAAAGCTGCAAATTGATTGGCTACACATTTCTCGGTCCGAGTTTTAGCATCGTGGACACAAGGCTTAAGCTCGTATCAGACTACGCATTGAAGATTGAGATTCAAGATTCAAGATTGAAATTTGACCAATCAGAATAAAGAAATTTTAGTCCCTTTTGTTCTGATTAGTCAAATTCCAATCTTTAAATTTCAATCTTCAATTTTCAATGCGTAGTCTGATACGGACTTAAGGACGGCAACGAACAATGCGTAACGACGACCCAAGACCACATTTAAGACGATTTTAAATATGAAGCAATTAAGGAGCAATCGTTTTATG
>NW_021853485.1:2027589-2053825 GCF_003651465.1 Formica exsecta
ATTTTTAGCGCTATGAGCGTGTTCTGTCCTTGTTCAACTTTCAATAAGTAACAAAGATAGAACGACGCTGTTAGCGCTAATAGCGTATCCCCGATCGCACCCTTTATCGTACTAAGTACTACACTGGCCAATCATAGCCTTTCCTCTAAAGAATGGAATGGCTATGATTGGCCAGTGTAGTACTTAATACGTATTAAAATATATCGGTGTAAATTAGGTCAATGCTAGAATTCGGTCCAAGAAAAAACGTGTAGCCAATAAAATTGTCGCTTTTTCCTAAAAGCTGCAAATTGATTGGCTACACATTTCTCGGTCCGAGTTTTAGCATCGTGGACACAAGGCTTAAGCTCGTATCAGACTACGCATTGAAGATTGAGATTCAAGATTCAAGATTGAAATTTGACCAATCAGAATAAAGAAATTTTAGTCCCTTTTGTTCTGATTAGTCAAATTCCAATCTTTAATCTTCAATCTTCAATTTTCAATGGCCGCGTTCAGCAGAGAAAGCGCTCAGTTATCGTCTTGTCAACACTTGACGTTGATTCGTTGGTTCTAAAGGTAAGAACCAATCACATTCGATTGCTACTAAGAGGTTTTCTCTGCTGAACGCGGCCAATGCGTAGTCTGATACGGGCTTTACTATTGGCTAAAGTCCCTAGAATGCAAATTCTCCCATCGGATTCAGTACAACGGACAACGGATATGATGCAGTTTGAATTCACTATTCGATTTGCATTTATGCTCATGGACGATTGATTCTTTCCGGTTATAAAGCACACCAAGCATGGGTATGTGTAAAGACTTTTCTCTAATATTATTGTATTTTTCAAGAAACTATTATAAAGACGTCTATTTTGATGAATTCTTTGCCGATATATTTCTTTCAATATATTTCTTTTATTATTCGTATTTACAAACACATGTCTATATATTTTTTCCGTGATTCGATCGTGGTAGCGTGTCTTATAAGTGGACCGATACTGTCGGAGATATTAATGTCAATTATTATAAATATTAATATATTTTTATATTATCTTTGTATATAAAGATACTTTTAAAATCTTTATTCACAAAGGATAGTCGTTTTTATCCAGGAAAATAATATACACAGAACATAACCATTAAAGTTACTCATTTTGCATTGTAGGTAAACCTAGAGGTCTTCGCACGGCACGCAAGCACGTGAATCACAGACGTGAGCAGCGATGGAACGACAAAGACTACAAAAAGGCACATTTGGGAACCAGATGGAAGGCTAATCCTTTCGGTGGTGCCTCTCATGCTAAAGGAATTGTTTTAGAAAAAGTGTATGTAGCCTGTACAATTATATATTTTAAAATTTTATTATTAAAATTTGCATTTAGGATGTAACTTATTGGTATTTTATTTTTTAATAGTGGAGTAGAAGCCAAACAGCCAAATTCCGCTATCCGTAAGTGTGTCAGAGTACAGTTGATCAAGAATGGAAAAAAGATCACAGCTTTTGTACCAAGGGACGGTTGTCTCAATAACATTGAGGAAAACGACGAAGTTCTAGTGGCGGGTTTCGGTCGGAAGGGTCATGCTGTTGGTGATATTCCTGGAGTACGATTCAAGGTGGTGAAGGTCGCGAATGTTTCTTTATTAGCCCTCTACAAAGAGAAAAAAGAACGACCTAGATCTTAAATTGTCAACTACTAGAGAGATGTATTGACAAATATAAAAATATAATTTAAAGAATTGTTTTATTCTAATTTTATTATCAATATATATATCCCCCCTTTTATACTATAAAAACTGCTATAATAAAATTACATGTATAATAAAATTTCAGAAATAGATTTTTCTTGGTGTGTATATTACAAATATTTGGATTACATTACATATATATAAATTATGCTTAATAATTATAGCTAGAATTATGTATAAGTATAAATACAAAATTAATCAACGCTATTATTTGTCATACTCCAATTTTCGAGTTCTTCGTTATAAATAACTATATCTTCTATAACTTTATTTAAAGGTGTAGTAGTCTTCGGTAATGCTGCTAAATTTTTCTTATTACATATCTCGTCTTTTGCTTGCAGCACCTGCACACAAATATGATTGGAGGTATATTTTGACATATATTAACGTTACATTATATAGTGACAATGAATATAAAATTCCTGTACCTTTTTTAAAGTGTTAAAATCAGAGCATACACTTTTAATGTCTGAACAAATGGAATCAGAAATATTTTTGTCTAAATTTCTGGTTTGTACTGGCCAAGACGAAATTGTCTGAAATGCTTCTATAAACTTCTCTTTTTCCTTCTCAAATAATGTATTTTGTTTATCATTGATTAGTCTATCATCAGTCTATAATAATATTTATATAAAATAATAATTTGTACATTATAATTGTTTATTATTTCATTAATAGTCTTTTTTTTCTGTCATACCTCTACACATGAATCTTCATCCAAGTTAGTTTTAATATCTCCGCAATCATTACTCAACATTTCTGTTTCACTTTCTTTGAAATATTTAATACTTTCAGCGTAACTTACTTTTGGTTTCACAGAAAGAGAAGGTATTTGATCGACATCATCAATATATAGCTAAACAAAAAAAAATATACATATTAATTACCAATATATTAAGCAGATGTGTAATATATGTATTTATTCAATATTAACATACCTTAATAATGTCATGAAGTGTTCTTTCTGTCTCATTTACATTCACAAACGGTTTCATATGTACTTCTTTCATAAAATCCAATAATAATCTTAAAGTTGGTAGCTGTTCCTTCAAGGAACATTTACCCTAATATAAAATTAAATATCTTTAATATATAAGTAATAGTAGTTTATTATCATCTTATATATAACAAAATATGTTATGTTATAAACAAACCAGTAATATATCCTTGTTGTTACAGATCCCAATCTGAGAGTAATATTCGAATAATTGATCTAAAAAAATATGTGCTATTTTAATTATATGTCATAGGTGTTACGTGTGCTTTTTATATTATTGTACACATAAATATACAAAATTCTTATGAAATATTATATATATTATATATTCTAGGCTTAATTGTATTGTTGAAAATAACTACACCAAATTACAAGTGAGAGAAAGATACCTTCCAAGGCAACATCCTTCAGCCTTTCCAAATGTGCGTTGATCGACGGCGATTTCTCTGTCAGAAGCCAAGAAAGTAAGCAAATGCGATTTTCACCACTAAGAATTGTTGCTTCCAAGTCTTTTGACTCTGCGTTAGTGATATGTGGATACCGCAAGTGTATCAAGGTGTCGTATATGTTTGTCATAACATCGTTCGTATCATTCATAGTAGCAAGTTACACAGATACACATGAAAAAATTCAGAAAGACATTTAACGACAAATGAGAAAATATGAAGAAATTATAATTATCTTAACACGCAACATTCGTTATATTATTTTGCGGAAATATCAGCAAAACGCGCAATGCTGCATATATTTAAAAACAATGTTAAAAAGTTTCAAACGACAGACATGAATAGTGAGTTTGAGTAAGATGAGAGACTCGTATCTACTTCGTTCATTGCGCATCAAAATGGCCGAGACATTTTATTTGGTGATCCTCAAATATATCCAATAGGAGAATTTATTGGAGATAACTAGGAAACAAACTTTTTTATTGGATGCACGCGCGTCATTAAAAAAAAAAATTATAATAATAATAATGTGCATGTTATAAAAATCGAAATAATTATGTTAGTAATATAATTCCAATTTATTATGGAATCTGTAACTAATAGAAGATATATATGATGTCTAATATAACCTATATATTAAAATTAGCTACAAAGAATGTTTTTTCAGAGATATTTGATAAAAAAATATTTTATTAAATATTTATAACATTAAAGTATTTTAACTTAAAAAGTATACATTTGTGTATTTGACATCAAATTATCACTTATATTTCATTAATTTGTTGCTGTTACATACAAAAGAAAAAAAAATATTTGTAATTCCTTATCCTTAACTAAAGAGAAAAAAATTATAACAGATATATATGTAGTAAACTTAAATTAGCTTGTATTAGATATAAATTTAAATAAGATTTTTTTCTTAATATGCAATATGCATTTAGGTAGCTTTAAAGAAATCTTCTGAACTGGTTGTGTAAATGTGTCCTTCGCAGAGAAGAAAATCTAATATTTCATCTATGCGAGGTATAACATGTTTTGGCAGTCGTGTCAGAATATCACGTTTCTCAATACCACATTCTGCTTCATTTGATGATCGAACAATTTCAAGAACTGCCACTTGATCGGGTGACATACCGCTCATTGTACTGTCAAATGTTGTTTGAGGTAAACTGGATTCTTCCACAGGTTTTTTAGCCTTCAATATAAAATACATGACTTCCATAAAGTGGCATGTCAGTTCATTCAAGTCTTCGAGAGGATGCATACGCAGAATCAGCACGTGTTGTTGATTATTTTGATTGCGTAATAATCCATAAACTCGTACATATGTATTAACTTGTGTACAAATACTTTCTGTAGGATTCTTATCTGCCTCTAACCACATGATAGCTGTGACAGTACCTATTATGTAAAATAAAAATCAAAGCAAGTTTAAATAATATAATCGTACAATAATTATTTAGTATAATTGTATAATAATCGTTTAATATTCAAATAAATAATTATATTGCAATAATTATATGCAAGCTTCAAAGATTTTTTAATTGCAAAGAGTTCTTAATATATATGAATGTGAAATTTATTCAAGTCATGAAATATCAATTTAACAAAATTTTTTTGCAATTATACATATATCTATACATATTATCATTAAAGTAGAAATATTTTATACAAAGCACCTGAGTCATCCTGGATAGTAAAAGAGATTTTTGTTGTATCCTGATCGATATTACGTACGATTCCAACGAATGTAAGAGTATTTACAGTTTTGCCGGCAATCTGCAAATCCCCTGTTGAGGATGTGATATGTTTTATCATTACAGGAACGATGCTCCTGTCATTACTTTGCGAGCTCTTTTTTCCACTTCCTCCTTGTGTGCTTTCATCCAGAAATCCGCCACCAAAATTTGTGGAGCTTTCATTCCACATGATTGCGAATTTGTAAGCTTAATTTTTGAAGCCGGAAAAATATGTTGTATTGTTGTATTATATTAATAAACACAAAGCTGAATTTGCGCGCGTGAAATGTAACTTGTTTGATTAGGTTGGGTTGGGTTAGTTTAGGTTAGATTAGGACCGCAGGCTAATAATGTCGCATTTCCATCAATTTGGCAGATATCTGATTGAGATTGCATAGGATTTGACCAATCAGAACGAAAAAAAAATTAAGTTTTTTTCACGTTCTGACTGATCAATCCTATACAATGTTTAATTCATAAGCCCATGTCAGATTATATATTGAAAATTGAGTTAAAGGTTGAAAATTGAAATTTTACCAATTAAGACAAAGAAATTTTAGCTTTTTTTTGTTATGTTTAGTCAAATTTTCAATTCGATCTTTAATCTTCAACTTCAATGCTAAGTCCGGTACCGGCTGTTGTCTGATACTAGCTTAATGTTAAATAGAGCATTTCATACATATTTTTATAGAGATCCTCTAAAAAAATAGAGGATCTCTAATTTTTTAGAGATCTAAAAAACTAGAGGGTCTTTAATATTTTCTTTGTCTAAATAATGTTTATTTTTTATAGCCGCATTATTTTTGAAGCCTGTATTATCTATTTGTCCTCTTTTTTTCTTTTCAACGCATGATTACACACATCCCATTTTGTGAATAAAAAATGTAACATGATGCAGCTACAAAGAACAGACCTGTAGTGTTGCGCTTTGCCGGTCTTTTTTACACACTCATGCTTTTCTAAAGAACAAAAATAAATATCTTTTTCCATGATAGTACGCACAGCTATTAAAGCCGATTTGGGGCATAAAGATATCTGAATAATTCGGATCCGCCTTTAAACTCGTTGAAGATGAGTCGAGAAAATCGAGGATTGTTCGTGTCTCCGGTTTGTTGATTTTATGTTACCATAAAAAGTATCATGGCGACTAAGACCCATGTGGACAACACGGTGAATGAACGTCGTTTGCGACCGATTTACGGTACGTATAACTTTATCAACGACGAGATTGGATCTGATATCCATCGTGTTCATCCCCGTCGAACTCTCCGGTCGTATCCTCGGGATCAAGGATGACGAGGTTATATAACGGCACCCAGTACGAAGCTTCTCTGGGTTTCAGACTGGCTAGATAATGGCAACAATAAGAAGGCGCTCCAAGAGGCGGACAAGGTGCTCAAGAAACACCCGAGTAATCAATGCGCCAGGGTACTCAAGGCTCTGGCTCTGTTGCGGCTAGGTAAGGAGGATGAGTGTCAAATTATCATGGACAAAGTGCGGTCTGAGGTACCATGCGAGGATTCTACTCTGCAGGCAATGACTATCTGCTACAGGGAGATACATCAACGTAAGATTTTTACTTGCTTATTAATTTTGAATGGGAGAGTTATATTATATGATTATTTTATTGTTTAAAATATTTTTGTATTGAATTTATAGCTGACAAAATTAGCGAGGTTTATGAAGCTGCTGCAAAAGCAGATCCAAATAACGAGGAGCTTTTAACGCATCTTTTCATGTCGTACGTTCGCCTTGGTGATTATAAAAAGCAGCAGCAAACTGCTCTTAACTTGTACAAAATGAAACCTAAGAATCCATATTATTTCTGGGCTGTTATGAGTACAGTCATGCAAGCCATTCACGCGGATCAAAAGTTAGCAAAGGGAGTTATTTTACCATTGGCAGAGAGAATGGTTTGTTTATTGATTGTTATTTCTTGTTGCTATTCTAACTGCATATATTTATATCTAGTTACAGACAGTCTATCAATTTATACACGAATAGACATTGTGCAGATGATTAATATAGTTGTTTTGATTACATTATATTAGGTCCTAAAATTAGTAAGGGAAGGAAAAATGGAAGCAGAACAAGAAGTACAGCTTTATTTAATGATTTTGGAATTGCAAGACAAAAATGAAGAAATATTAAATGTATTGTCTAGTCCTTTAGCTTCGCATCTTTCATATGTACCACAACAGAAAGCTACAATTCTGTTAAAACTAGAACGTTTTTCCGAGGCTGCTAATGCATATCGCGAACTTATTAAAGAGAAGTGAGTAAAATTTAATTGCAATATTTTTTCTCTCACATACACTTTTATATATCTATAGTATCTTGATAGTATAGTGATGTCAACATTTATATGTAAAATTGTCATATTTATTATATAGCATTGACAATTGGGCATTTTATCAAAGTTATCTTTTGGCGGCCTTAAAGTTTCAACAACCGACAGAATGCTTGGATTTTCTTAACAATATTATTAATACATCTGAAAAGAGTATTCGGGCACCATATTTGGCTCGTTTAGATTTATTAAAACACGCCCATATTAGTGAAGATCTACAGTGTAGTTTGCAATCAGTAGACTTTATGCGTGAATATTTCACCCAATTTGGAGAAAAGGGCTGTGTGGTTGGTGATTTACGATTATATTTAAATCTGCTTACACCCAAGATGAAGATTGAATTATTTGAAAAGGTAAGGAGACCAAACCTTGGATTTTTAAAATTAATCTCTGATAAGAGATACTTAAATTTCAATATATTTATATATGCGAAATATTACAAATATTAAAATCAAATTCATCAAAAGAGTGCAATTTTTATTCCAATAATATTAACTAAAATATTTTGAAATTGGTTAATGTAATACTATTTACGATATTATAGATTGAAAAAGATATAGGTATTACATCAGATGAGTTTCCAACTACTGTACAACAGATGCAAAGACATATTCACATGGAGCAATTGCGGCGTATTTGTGGTTTTTATCATCCTCCTTTAGTGGACAGAAGTAAACAGGAACAATTAATAAAGAGATTATGTGATTTGTATGAAAAAGGCAATGAATTATGTCCAATGCAAGATAGATTGCCAACTGATTTCTGTCCAGCTGATCCATACATTCTATTAGCTACCCATTTGCTGCATCAATTATGGGTTGACACTAATGATGCGTCTTTTCTTTATAAGTAATAATATGTTTTTATATGATAACAAAGCTAATTATGATATTAATAAGAAATTGCTAATAATATTTTGAAAACATGCACATTTTTAAAACGATGGACTTACAGGGCAATGTCGTTATTGGAACACGGTCTTCTGTCGAGTCCTGTAAATTTTCACATAAAAATTTTGCTCGTGCGTATTTACTTGGAGGCTGGTCTAGTGGTCGCGGCTGATCATACGTTCGCATTACTTGATGTAAAACACCTTCAACTAGATTCACTGGGTCATCTCTATGCGCCTCTTCTCGCGCCTCTCGGTAACTTGCCTCTGGCCTCAACAACTCTCGATCAAACAGCGAAATTTTTCATAGCCAACTATAAGGATGTATGTGTTTTCAAGTATAATAGATTTAAGAAACAATGGACGAGAATCTATTTAAGTCTAATCCATGGATTGTTTTTTTAGAGCGCAGATCATTTAACGTTTGCATATAAATACGGGAGTTTTATAAAAATTCAGGAATTTGTAGAGTTGAGAGAACGATTAGATAATTCGTTTCATTTCGCTATGACAACAGTAGATAAGATGTTACTTGATTTATGTTGGTGCGACAGTACTGCCTCTTTAATTTCTACTTTGAATAGTATGCATATACAACCTCATCTTGATACAATTAGATGGTCATCTTTACGAGATAATCGTGACTTGGAGGTAAATATAGTTGAGAGACGCGGTATAATTCAAAGAAGTGTAAGACTCCAATTTGACCAGTAATAAATTTTATAAATTATGGCATTAAATAGGTTGTTCGTGGGTGGGAGCCACTTAACCAGAGCGAAAAGAATCCAAGAATGCAAGAGGAGACACGTATATGCATGTTAAGACTGCTTTCAGCGAGAAATGCCATACTACGTATTTTAGCAGCGAGTGCAAAATCATCTTCAATTTTTCTTTCTCAAATATCTTCCGAGCTTAAAGAATTGGATGAAGAAATTATTCCGCAAATATTACAAATATTTGATACGGATGGAAAACGGAACAGACCATGCAACATATTGGTTCCGCTAGATGCTGTAGAAAGATTACGTGAAGCTCATTATTCTGAACAATTAAGGACTATAGCGTGCCTTGCAAATTCACTGTCTCAGTCTTCTTGTCCGGACTTTGATTGCATACAAATGCTGCGAACGTCTCTTTGCTTACAGACATTACCCATCCCTGAGTGGGATAAACCAGTGTCTTTTAAAAACTTCTTACTTAGAGCCTCAACTTGCAGTGAATCTTTAGCGATTATTAGCGCTATATGTAGTGTATGTGCGGTACAATCGGAACCACGTACCTCGCAAAAGAAAAACAAAAAAAAATATAATAAGAAAATCGAATCGAACATGATAAATGAGACTAATGAGACTAAGGTAATTGTTCTTTATAGAAAAATAATTTTTAATATTAAATTAAAGCATATTATTGATAATCTCGCAACATTTTATGTACATGGAATTAAATATGGCTATCATTAATTATTAAGATAATATATATTTATAAAATTTTAATAGAGCATAGTCAATTTTTATAACGATTATTTATTGTATTACAGGTTTGGAGGGAAGTGGCTGTGTTACTTATTGAGAGAGTTGAAAATTTAGATGCGGTTCTAACAGAATTTGAAAAATATGAATTACATACAGATTTGGATGAGAAAGATGATGTATGCGTCACCATTATAAAACGCGGACAATCGAGTCTTAGGCAAAGTTGTAGATCTCTCAAGTCTCGCACTCAGCCTATATTAAGGCTTTTAAGTAATTTAAAGAGCTGAAACTATTTGACAATATTTGTACAAAGAACAATATCCGTCTATTTCATAATTTTCAAAAATAACTCAAGAGTTCTGTACATAATTCTTAGCTCCCATCAATTATAAATAATGAATGAATGGTTTAATGCTGATTAAAATATCTGAACCAACCTTTATTTGTGTGTGAAAAGCATTGCACAATTATTTCGATACACTGCCATTCAATTAGCTCATGATATTTTCCTTCATTCCTTCAAAATAACAAGTGTGTGCATATGTAAAAATTCTAACAAATAATCTAACACTTTTTCAAGGCATACAGAATTTTTACATTTAAAGAACGGATTAAGTTTAAAGTATGGCTTATGCATCTTTAGTTACGTGCCATTTCTTCATTAAAATAAAATAATTTTACTTATATTTTTTTTAAACCTATATTCTCTCATGATTCAATATTGGACATTTTACGTAATTTTTTTCTTTTAAAAAATAACATGGATTTAAAATTATATATTTTTTAAAGATTACATCGTGTTTTTTCCGCTTATTAATAAATTATTTAGAGATAATAAGTTAGAGCAATGATTCAAACAATCTAGTGGAATCATAATCAGGTAAAATTTTGTACTGAATCTTTTGTAATTGCTAGCATGATTGCAGAAAATTTTTGTATTTATTTTATATTTGAGTGTATAATTATTTCAATTAGAAGAGAATGGATATTCTGCTAAATTTTTTAAAATCTTCAAATCTATGTGTTTATTGATGCGCACTATGATTAACGTGATCGAGGATTAACTATATAAACGCTTTTTAATTAATTCATCGAATTAAGCAGTTACACACCAATTTCATCATGGTTACGAGTTTTTAATATTTTGTCGATATCACGATAAAAATAGTTTTATTTACAAAAAAATCTTATAAATATCATATTCAACATTAATATTTTATACATAGTACTCTGTACAATAATTATTATTTAAAGAATTTTTTAATTGTCATACATGTATATTTATCTGTTCTGTATTTAATCAGGAAATATATTGTTATCTAAATTGGAAAGTAATCACTGTAATGTAATCATACATTATAGATAAGTAGTTTCCACATTGCAAGAAAAGCATGGAAATCTAATAAAGAGGAGATTAAGATCAAGAATTATATCACTAATGCTACATGCTAGAAGAGCGCGCCATAGTGATGAATTGTTGGATTATATCGCCGTTCTCTTTCCATGATTTTAATTATATACGGTTATATACAAATTTAACTGTTAATTATGCACAGTTTCTGTATCACGGAACCGCGTTATAGAGAAAAAAAATGCCTGTTAAATATATATATATATATATATATATATATATATATATGTTGTACGCTTTTCTTTTGGCAGATAATAAGATATTTGCAACAGCACTCGTGTCAAAACATTATACACATTATACATAGGAAAACTAATTACAATCCTAATCTTCCGGGAGTGTTGCGATAGGGAGCGGGGGTACCCGGTTCCCTAATGCCAGGCGTTAATATTTCCTTCTTCCGGACCGACGCCTGTTCGCGTTCGAGTTGCTCCTGGGCACGTGCCTTCATCTCCTCTTCGGCCTCTTTCATTTGATGCTCCATCTCGTGAAGGTGCTGCATCGCTTGCCGTCGTTTCGCGCGACCGCTCCGACCGGTCTCCTTCACACTGAAGAACATGGGACCCAACTCGGCCAGCCAGTGACCATCTACCGCGGTGACGCATTGCATGTATTCCTTAGCGGTCATCACGAGCTCATGGTATACGACGTAATCGGGCGTAAAGCCCATGCCAAATAGCGCGGAAGTGGGATGAAGATGGCACGGCATTCCAGTACGACAGTTGACGTATTCGCCGATACCCTTCAAACGTGCTGCTTGATGAAAATAGGCGGAGCAGATGCATTTTCGCACGATATCCCAGTCGGTACCGCAACTGACGACGTCCATTTTTTGTTGTTTCAGAATCTCCTCGAGCTGCGACCGTACTTCTCGCACCTTACGCATCGCCTTCGCGTGTATAAAGTGATCGTTACACCAGGAACTTGAATAACCATTTGCCTTCCATTGATTGTACACGTTTAAATATGTTAGGTGATCTGATTCCGGTACTTGAAACTTTTCACGCGCCGAATCCGAATCTTCTTCGCGTCCCTTGGGTCGATAGAAAATTGATGGAACTGACAGCATGGAGACGATAATGAGGATATCCGCGGTGCAGTTGAGTTGTGAGGCGACTATGAGCATCTGGCATTGTGGCGGATCCAAAGGAAATTCGGCCATTTGCCGGCCGAGAGCGGTAAGGCGTCCAGTGTGATCGAGCGCACCCAAAATCCACAACTGATACAACGAGTTCAGTATATTATCCTGTGGCGGCGGATCCATGAAATGGAACGCTAATAGATCCTGTACTCCCAATGATTTCAGCAGGAGCACCGTATTAGCTAAATTCGTACGTTGTATCTCGGGAACTCCAGTTAATAATAATTCATCCAAATATTGTCTCCGCGTGTACAATCTGTAGCACTGACCAGGACCGGTACGACCAGCTCTCCCTTGCCGTTGGTCGGCGTTGGCTCTCGATACGGGATATACTTGCAGAGCATCCATACCTATTCGAGGATTGTACACCTTCAGTTTACAGTATCCAGAATCGACAACAAAAACAATTCCGTCGACTGTCAGCGATGTTTCTGCTATATTAGTTGCCACAACGCATTTGCGAAGACCATCCTCAGACTTTTGGAAGATCTTTGCCTGCAGATCCGACGGCAATTGGGAATAAATGGGCAGTATGGAGAGAGAAGGTGCTGATTCGATTTCAGCTAAACGTTCCTTCAGAACTTCGCAAGTAACTTCAATGTCCTCCTGGCCAGGCATGAAAACCAGTACGTCGCCGCTCTTAGGCTGCAAATGAATCTGCATTACTTGCTTGACAGCCGCATCTACGTAATCCTCCACTGGATTCTTCGCATGCAGCACCTCGACGGGATATGTGCGTCCAGGTATTTGAAATGTTGCCGCGTTACCGAAGAAAGCGGAGAACTTGCTGCAATCCATCGTTGCGGAAGTTACTATTAATTTTAAGTCATGCCGTCTAGCGACAACCTGTAAGTATTTTTAAAGTTAAAAAGACTGTTTTGAGGAAGAAAATATTTAGATAATACAAAATAAAAACACGAATGCGCGTTACCTCTCTAAGAAGACCGAATAATACATCGGTGGAAAGCGACCGTTCATGAGCTTCGTCCATTATAACAACACTATAACGATCCAAATCTCCTTCTCTTAAACTTTCTCTCAGTAGAATACCGTCAGTCATATATTTGATGATTGTCTGTAAAAAAAAGATCAATTATGTAATATTATTAGTTATAATGTGGAAACAAATTTGTGTAGAAATTTTACATGTTAGAATACATGTTACTACTATTGTTACTTACATCTTTCGAAGTACAATCTTCAAAACGTATCGCATATCCGACCTTGTCGCCTAGAGCAGTTGCCATTTCATCAGACACTCTTTTTGCAACAGACATAGCAGCAACTCTTCGAGGCTGAGTACAACCAATCATACCATAACGACTGTAGCCGTCTTCATGAAGATATTGCGTCAATTGAGTCGTCTTACCGCTACCTGTTTCACCTACTATTATAACGACGCTATTCTCTCTGATAACGTTTAGCAATTCTTGGCGTACTGCGAATACGGGGAGACTTCTTCTTTGATGCTGAATCGATCTGTGTTTAGCTTCCCCCGTTATCTCTCCTGCTCCTATGTGCCGTGCGTATTTCTGTCCGGCTTTAAAATCCGTTTCTTGTCCCGCATGCTCCTTGTCGTCTTTACGTCGATCGTGTACACCCATAATGTTACCAATGTGCGTTCCAGCCAATTCCCAATGCTTTTTCTGTGCTTTACGTCTTTCTTTTTGTTCGCGATATGCCTTGACCAGCGCTGAGCCTTTCCTCGCTACCAGGGCCATGTCAGAAGTGGGATCGCGCACAGGTACAACTGGTTCTGGTTGTTTCGTGAACACGATGCGACCATCCAGGAATGGCGGGACCACGTTATGGACCAACAAGTGAACTCTCGCTTCACCCTCGTCATCGGGATCGTCGTCATGATCCAACGAGCTCACAACTCCCGATGTTAACATACGGTTACGCTCCCACAATTCATTGTCCTTATTTATCTGTCGTTGTTGTGCGGAAAGGCGTTTCTGTCTCCTGGCCTCCAGCTCCATTTCCTTCTTTCTTGTGTATTCCTCGGACACGTTGGCAAAAGCATTGTTCTCTCCATCATCCAATGCATACCATTCTCTATCTAATCTTTGCTGTTCTTCCTCCCACAATTGCTTTTCTTCCCCATCTACCATTGGAGTGATACCAGAATTCTTAAAATCTTTGTTCCAAGGATTGTACTTGTAGGAAGGAGTAAATTCACTTCTGATGCTGTCGCGACCATCTTTATTATAAATATTCGGTGTTGGATGATCCCAGCTTGATCGTCGTGGTTCTTCATCTTCGTCGTCATCCCAATTACTCTTAGAAGTAGGATCTTTCATTCGGAATTTGGGTGTCTGGGGTTCATCTTTGAATCTAAGAGGCGTTTGCCTCATACTATCTCTACCCCGACTTTCCCTGTCCCTGTCTCTTCGTCTGTCTCTATCTCTCTCACGACTCCTGTGTGAACTTCTAAAGCCTCTATCATCTACATTTAATCTTTGACGTTTGAGTCGTGATTCTAATCTCCGTTGTGCTTCAGAGTTGACACCACCAGTGTGAGTAGGAGTTTCTTCTTCATAAGATCGATATCTCCTGTCTTTTCCTTCATATCTGTCAGACTTTGAGCTAGTAGGTTCCTGCGAATGTTCTCTTCTTTTTCGTTCTGCAAGCTTCTCGAGGCCTAACAGAGAAGGCTTCTTAAAAGTATGATCTGAAGCTTTCTTACGAATGATCAAGCCTCCTGCTTGATTTCCTTCAGTTCCGTCTAATCTATACAAGTTCGAGTCATCTGACATCCTTTTTCAATATATTCAACTAAATTTCAGTAGAATATTATTATCTCCTGAAATAAATATAATAAAATTATATTAGATATTATAATAGAATACATTTAGCTAGAAAGATTATGGAATTGAGAATATATAATGAATAGATTATTTTATTTAAAACTTGATTATTAAATATAAGAAATTAATATTTTAAAAATCATTAACTGAGATCTAAAGTATTTTCATATAAAGAAATACATCAACGATACCAGTAAAGGATCTGATCACGACATCAATAATCGTCGCAGAAAAAAAACAGCATTATATTATAAAATTATAGGATCACAAAGCAATCAATTGAAACGTACTAAATATTTTACAAATTTACCAAGATACATTTATATAACATGATTTCACGAAATAGTTTTAAAATAGTTCTCACACGACAAAATAACCTACAAATGATATACAATCAACAATATCAAGATCCACTACAGAGCCACTCTATGAACCACAGAGACACCATAGAAAAAATAATCAAGTGATGAAAAAGTTTATGATTTATATTCAGGCTATATTGAGAAATTGAGATTGGATATTGACCAATCCCGACGAATGTATTTGATGCTAATCTGGATATCGATTCTGTAAGTGAGGGTAAAAATTACAAAAATGAATGAATTTACTAGAAAATTTATAATTTCATTTATCCAAAAGTAAATTCGCTCATTTTTGTAATTTTCATCCTCACTTGAATTACAGAATCGATACCCTGGTTTCACTGTTTCACTCTATAGCCTTTATATATTTTTTCTATTCTATGGCCTTAAAATTTAAGCGCACATGCGCAAACGCGCATGTAACTATGTTGCGTTGCGCGCCGTGACGTAACGAGTTCAAAATAAGATGACACTTTTCCACTCTTTTCGCACCTTATATTCTCATTAAAAATAAGTCGTGTGTGCGAACGAGCATTGTATTTTCGTACTCAATATGCCTACGTAAATGTTTTTGAGCATATTATCATTGTTGATCATCAAACAGATTGTAAATCGACGGTGGTAAAGGAAAACACGGTATGCGCATGCGCGTTACCGTTGTACTCGCGCAGAGTCGAATTCGGAGTCGCGAAGTGAGATCGCGTCGCGTAAAAAATTGATCGTACGCGCGGATAAAGATGAGGAAATCGATATCAGACCCGTTGTAACGCATTAATCAATATCTCCGCTCGTGATTAATTGATCTCCGCGATCGTCGTCCACATTATTATCCTTCAGTATTGCATTTACGTTGCCTCGCGTTTGTGTCGGTGTTGCGTCGGTGTGCGAGAGAGAAACAAACGATCTCGAAATTGTTGAGATACTTCTTCAAATGATTCTCAAAATGATATCCAATATGAGAATTTGTGCGCGTCTCTACACATCTTGGCAACCTGCCATTTTACGAGCGGGACAAATTCTCTTATTGAATATCTCGGATGCATTCCTGGAATCATTATGAGAATAATGTCTTGACTATTATTTCGACGCTAAATGTATTATCGCGAATCGGTTATCGGGAGTGTCGACCGAATCATTATCAAACGATTATCGCAACAATTAACTGGTATGTAATATATAGTTTTTTATAGTTTTATTTCTCTGAAATAATATTTTTATCGCATGCGTATAAAATTTATATATGTGTACATAACAAATTATATTTCATATCTCTCTCTCTCTTCCTCCTTCCCTCCTTCTTTCGCTCTCTCTCTCTTTCTCTCTCTCTCAGTCCCCTCCTTCTCCCTCGCGCTTTCTCTCTCTCTCTTTCTCTCTCTCTCTCTCTCTCTCGAAGCAATTATATTTGGCTGAATAATTTACGTAATTTATCTAATTGCATATCTAATTACAATAAGGTTGTAAAGTTGTAAGGTTGTAAGGTTGTAAGGAGTATTAATTATGCGTAATTTATCTAATTGCATATCTAATTACAATAAGGTTGTAAAGTTGTAAGGTTGTAAGGTTGTAAGGAGTATTAATTATGCGTAATTTATCTAATTGCATATCTAATTACAATAAGGTTGTAAAGTTGTAAGGTTGTAAGGTTGTAAGGAGTATTAATTATGCGTAATTTATCTAATTGCATATCTAATTACAATAAGGTTGTAAGGTTGTAAGGAGTATTAATTATGCATTATGAACTTATGTTTTTGTCTCTGGCGCCTGGCCTATTTATGATATGTTGATTTATTGATTTAACCAGTCACTTCTGTAAACGGGCTTTTGCTACAATGATTTTTAATCGATAAATTGTTTTTTACATCTTTTACGACTTTTTGATGATCTTTCAATTTTCCTGAAGATATGTTAAGATTTTCTTTATTTTCATTGGATAATTCTTTATTCATCACCCTTGATGATTTTGTATTTAAATTATTATTTTTATTATAATTTGTCCAGCAACGTTTAAAACTTACGAAAACATCTTTCCAAATATATAGTTCTTCCACTGAAAAAGTAAAATATACAAATGTAAATATTTGAAAGAATATGTGATATTTTAAATTTCTTGCCTATATGATGTTGTATATAAAAAGATGCTTGATATATAGTACAATTTATATTATTTATATTCTTAATTTATATTATTATTTATATTCTCAAAAAATGTGAGCCTCGATATTAAAGGTTTTTGAAAAATTCTTCATTATTACACAAATTATTACTACTACAAATTTAAATTAAATAATTCTTTGCCATATTTATCAATAAAATTTTCTAATTTCAATTGCATATTTTTCAGTATTTTTACCGTATAAAAGCAGTGTTATAAATATAAATAGTCCTGCCGGTATGCTTGCATTAGGTAACACATTGTACGCTAATCCGAAAAGAGCTGGTCCTTCATAAAGAGCTATTCCTTCGATAGTATTGATAAGCCATGGCAAGTAAAGATACGGGATTCCATACATATCACCAATTGTTAGCATTATTGTTGATACAAATGCCGCAAGCATGTCTACCATCATTATTTTAATTCTCAAATCTGTGTTAAATAAGAAATCATTTTCTATACGTTATCGTATTCCCTCCCCCCTCTGTCGTTTAATCATATGAGACTAGAGTTTTAATTACTGTAATTTCGGCGTAATAAATTGTTAAAGACGGCGGGTCTCGAAACAGAACGGAATGAGCCGTATGAACCAACTTCAAAAGCGATCAAGCTTAAACAGTTAGTTGCAAAACACATTATGCCCAAATATAATGTCTTGGTCTGGAACAAGTATAAAAATTAAATATAGATGCATCAAAATGATAAGTAATCGGGTAAATTAATTAATTGTTCAAGTTTCAAAGGTGCATAAATTAATTTTTGTATTTTGTAGTAATAATTAAAATATATTCTATCACAAGAGAAAGAGGCAGAGAGCAGTTATAGAAATATAAAAGGTCTTGGAAAAATAATTATTCACGCACCTGAATTAAGAAGATTGATTAAGAGAACTTATTTTAATTAAAATCAATACATACCTTGGAATTTTTTATGTTATGATCACTATTCTTCATTTTTGTGTCGGAACTCGATGTTTCCGAGTCGAGAATCATGGTTAATTTAAATTTTCTCCGTTAAATTTTTTCCAAAAATTTTCTTAGTTATTATTTCATTGGCTGCTTAACATCGGCTATAATTGGTTATATATCATTGTATATACATGTGTCATCCATAATTTGTCTAAAAATTTAATGACGCGAATAAAAGACGGAGCAAATAATAATTATTCAACTTCAGAGCGACTTAAACATTTTTATTTTTTGTGCTTTTCAAATATATTTTTCTTCTTAATTTATTTATTATATTATGCGGTTATCTGAAATATTATATTATCTTTTTTTTTGGTTTACTAAAGCAAGGAAAATCTCGTATATAATAAAATTTATATAATCATACACGCATTTTTATATATGATTTATGTATATAAATATTTTTATTTTTATTCTCTTTATTTGCATGCTTCGACCATATTTATTGCACTTTCTTAAAAATAATTTAAAAAAAAAATATATTTTATTGATATTTAATTTTGATTTACTTGATATTTGCTAGGTAAAACACATAACTGTTCTTTATGTATGTACACAAACAGTTTCTAATAGTATTTTTGTAGTTATAAATATGACCTTCACCTCTCAAAATCTCTGTAACGTCATTGCAGAGAAGAGACGATTGGCATCGTGTGCGGCCCAAAGATCCGCTCATTGTTTGTCTAATGCATATTGACTATTAACAGCAAATCCGTTTGCCTTATAGGTCAAGTCGCTGCTACGTCACGTCCTTATTTGTTAAGCAGTCTCATCCCTCCCGATCATCTTCGGCTACCGTCCATATTCGGCGGTATCATCCACAGACAATGCCAGTCGCATTCATAAAAACATCTACCTGTTTGGTGAGTAGAACGCATTAAAGACCCAGTCATAAAGCGAGAGGACTGTCGAATTTCAGCGTGAATAACACTCTATGATAGATAGTGTGATGAAACTTCGTTTATCAAAACATTATTTATCGAAACTATTCGAACTCACATTAAAGATATTAAATCTCGTTTGCACGATTGCTCTGTCAACAAACTTATTAGTATTAAATTAAATAGAACACAGAATAAAGCGATGATTGATGATCGATATATATAACTTATTTGATTCTTTGTTTTACGATATGCGGAAGAATATTTTTACTGCAACTTTTTTTTCGGTATAGTAAATATATCGAAAGATCTTGGAAAGTTATGGAAAAATATAAAAAAAAAAAAGCTGTAAAGTTAAAGATTTATCGGTGATAATAGATTTTTTCTTCGTATTATTATATATCATTAATTTTTTAAATAAATGAAAATAAGCTCAAAAAATTGTATATCAATATTACTTCAATAATGAAAGTATATAATTTCGAAAATAATTTATCTTGATATCTTTCATTTATTTTGATCCTAGATTATAGAATATTACATAATCTTTCTAATCGCGTTCCAATCTTATGGATATGTATAATTTTATATTCTACCTACAATATTTTTCTCTCTCTTTCTCAAAATAATTCAAGGATAAACTCCGAGAAATCGTGATCGAAAGCGGACGCGTTCGAGAAGACTTAGGGCGTGCCTAGGAGATTACGATCGATCTGCTCTTTAAATTCTTCGCGGGAGCTGCCCTCGATACCACCGTCGCGCAGATTCCCGTCTGACATCCCGGTCGGCCGTTTCGGCATCGCGAGCCTATGCGGACAATGCGTACCTATACGCGCGCGCGTATCGGCGCGGTGATACATACCGCGTACACGCACAGAGCCTACGACACGCGAGGACGTGTACGGGGACACGACGAGTACGTGTCCTGCGAGTGAGAGGCGATCGAGGGATAGATGCAGAGCCGTGAGCTCTCTGCTTCCGCATGGACGGACAATCGCCTTTTGACGTGCGCAGCCATGTGGCTATCACTTTTGCGCCCACTTCTTTTTCTCGATTTCCGTGAAAATAAACTCCAAACAGTATCTTTAAAATTTCCGTAAAATAGTATTATGATAATTTGACGAAACTTTAAATGTAATATGAAAATGAGAGTATAAGCGATAAATTATTAGTTTTTTTTTTTTCTAATATTTTTTCTGCTATTTATATTATATATATATTTTTTGTTTGTTCTATTATTTTTAAATATTCACAAACAATTTCCTGTTATATTTTTATATTATTATATCATTATTAATTTCCACAGTAGACTTGTGATAAAAAAATACTATTTTTTTATCAGGATTTTTATCGGGATTTCTCTCCGTCTATTCACCGCGCAGCTACGGTACTATATACATACGTACGTGTATGCGTGTGTGTCCATCGAAGAAAGCTTCTCCGCGCTTGAGTAACGCTACGGGACTCTCGTGAGTCTCTCCTCTCGGCTCTGGATGACCGCGGCCGATCGCCGCTCGCATGAGCATTCGGATCACGCTGCCGGAGCGAGCACGTAACAATTTCTGTTCTTGGGACTGGAGCCACCACTGGATCGTCGATCCTTTCGTTCCTCACTTCGACTTTGCGCTGCGCATTCGCGCCGAAACAATTCAGTCTTCTCGACTCTTAAGCACGTACAAATTTAGGTAAAAGCATGGCTATACATGTGGGTGTTTTAAGAGGTTTGAATTATCATATTGTGTTTTGAAAGATTTAATCTTCACAGTTTATATCCCACTTAATCTATGCTTTTATGAGATATATCTACGTATAATACGTTAGATCGTCAAAATTAGAAAATATTTAATTATTTATTAAAATAATAGAAAAATTTAATTATTTATTGTTTAGAAAATATTTAATTATTTATTGTTTATTATTCTGTTAATTTCATTAATTTATTCCATTAATTTCATCTGATCTGTTTATATGTTCTCCTTATTGATATTAAATTCTCTTTAATGTGTGCAATTTATAAAAATTCCCATCGCGACATAATTATTAATATTTTCATTAAACAATATGCGCTCTCGTGAAACTCTAACAGTTCATCTTCTTATCACAATATCGCGTTGCTGTTTTCTTTCTAAAAATGTCCGGATTATTTGGGCCCAAAGTGTTTTTACGGGTCAACGCGTTTCAGATTTCTCGATCGATGATGACGACGTTTCGACATTCGGACTGCCGGTTGATCATGGTGCAAGATTTAAGTCTTGATTCACTGAGGGGGGCCGATTGATAGGCGCATCAGGCACACGCTGAATTCTTATGCTAATGCGAGAAAGGAGCCGAGAAGACAATACATCCACGCGCGAACCCACGGGGCATCTGTATACACCCTGCGTCCCGTATTCTGTATTCTGTCAAGTGAATTAATACAATCACGAGGACCGCCGGGTGATTTTAGATGCGGTGAGATCGTGATCGCCACCCGGTACTTTATTGAGCTTTCTCATTTACAGAGGGAAAGGGAGATCGTCGCTCGCGACGGTAGTGAAGAAAATGCTTCGTACTTGTAAAAAGGGTCCAGAATTACTCTTAGCTAAAAAGAGAAAGAGAGAGAAAAAGAGTATCGGTCATTCGGAATGGATATATGTGATAAGAAATATTTCTTCAGGTATAAAAAACAAAATTTTGCAATTGTATGTCATTATGTGTGATTTTTATCGAAATTACTATTTATAAGCATTTAATCTGATTAAGAAACTTTTTGCACGGATTCATGATTCATTTACAGCCTAACTATACAATTCCTACAATAGAGGTAATTTTCGTAGAAAAGTTGATTCATGTTCTATCTGCAATAATCGATTTAATTAAACACTATAGTTTACGAGATATAATTCGAAAGAAGTCCTCACGCGATATCTGTTTTTCTTAAATTTAATTAAATTGTTTTTAGCCGAGAAGAAACAAACGTTTAAGATTTATTTTAGAAAAATTTGTTGTTGTTTTGATAAACGGAGTTTTTCATGATAATCGAGGGAAATTATACAAGGAAAAAAAAATTTTCGCTACCATAGCTAATCATGGTTTGCAAAATAAATTTCTAAATCACAGCAAAACGGTTTGCTGTTGCACTTAATAAATAGGTATCACAGCTAAGATGTTTGCTGTTGCACCTAATAAATAGGTGTCACAGCTAAGATGTTCGCTGTCCATATATTACGACTGAAATCTAGTTACCACACGCAGTTTTTAGCTACGGCAGCTAATTTTTTTTTCCGTGTATCTTTCGCTTCTTAACGTGATGCTGACATACAAAATGGGTCAAACTAGAGACTTGTCAATGCATTCGTTTAAACTAATGCCTGTGCATGAATATGCAAAAAACTGTTGCGTATATACGTTTCTTTTACGTGATCAATTTATTGAATCGCTTGCTAGGAAAGTATAAAGCCGTCCCTTGTCTCCTTTCCCCTTCTCTTCGACGATTTTGCGATGCACGATACACGTGGATCTTACTTCCGGCTAGTACCCGAACATTACGGTATTGATAATTTCCGTCAATCACAGATGGACAGCATCTGTAAACTATGATCCGTCAAAAATCATCTCCTACAATTTCGAGAGATATCGAGAAATCTTTGAATAATTATTTCGAGATAAATCGTTTCTGTGCGCGATATCGGTATCTTTCTGTTCATAAAATATATACAGGAATTCTCTTTTAATAAATTATTATATTAGTTGTAACTATTTTTATATACACATAGTTAGATATATATATATTATAATCTTGTTCCATCGCGAAATATTTATTTTTTACGAATACAATGTAAAAAAAAAAAAAAATTATGAAAATATAGCGCGAAGAAAACAGATGATTCAGGAATTAAAATTAAAAATTTAGAGAGAAAGAGAGATTTAAGATTTATAGATTTGTTATCTTTCAACTTTGGTCACTCTCTGATTTAACTATTCCTTATTCCCACCGCCAGATCATGGACCTAGTTATACGCATTACATGCATATAGGGAAATTTAACCGCGATTAGCGCTAATTGACGACTGGTGCAATCCGTTCTAAATGAGTACATTTCACTCGAGCGTTCGGGAAGTGCTTTTATCGAGAAATACGCAACAACTTTCCGAACGATCGCGAACATGGGGCATATTAGAGACGCTCAAGCGTGGTTTTCTCTCTTTGATCGTCGATGCAGAAGAGAAGTTGGCTGACAGAACTTAAGACTGTTGTTCGCGCACAAATTGACATAACAGTATGCACATGTAATACATAAATGCCTTGTCCAATGAAACGTCTAACGTAAGCTCGACATATTGTTGCGCAGAATTTATTTTGAGTATTTCATTAGTCGCGAGACACTTATATATGCCGTGTGTTTATGCACTTATGTAAATCTGTGTGCGATGAGCTTTACGATGTAACGGTCGTTCTGCTTCGTCAGAGTAGATGAATGTAGCATTTCTCGCATTGCGATCGTAACTGTTCGTTAAATGACAAACCTGAAAAAAACAGATTCTCGATTATTGTATTAATCTTTTCATCGGTTTATGAATATATCATCGTAAAGATGATATGTCTCTATATATATGCGTGTGTGTTAAAATTTTATCTAAAATGAATAATATAAGCATAGCAAGAGAGGAAGAATAAAAAAAAAAACAATTTATAGAAATTATGCAAAAATTTACATCGAAAATTTTAATAATATTTTAGTTATCATCAAAGTATTGTACGTTTTATGTGATATCCGCTAGGTGTCACATGATTTCTGTGATCTTGATGAGTATTTGCCGGTGCATGCACGCAAGTGTGCATGTGTGTTTTGGCTGGTTACACGCGAGAATAATTATATCAACTATATAATCGATCAATGATATAAATCATTCTTGATGGATTAAGCAAATTTTGAAAACAAGTGATATTAAAATTGTGAATCACATGCTTTTATTTATATTAAATTAAATTTGTGTGCGTAATTAATCAATGATATAAATCTATACTTATAGATTTATAGATTAATATGTAAACGTATTGGAGATGAATAATATTAAAATTGTAATTTTATAATATTACATACTTTTATCTTGTTATTAACTGAGTAACAATTAAAAAAAATATTTTATTTAACTTACGTAAATTAACTTAAATTAATACACAATATATATATACAATAAATATACAAGAGACATATATTCTTATATCTCACATTTATTATTTATAGCCTAGTGTTTTTAAATTACGTAAATATAATTCCTCTTTTTTTCATAAATAAAGAAATATAATGTTATTAAACCAAAAAATTAATTGTGATCGTGTCTGGCTTGAACTCGACGGATTAATCGTTGTGCAAAGTAGAGTCATCCCCGACGGGCGAGTGGCCCTCGCGTCGGCTGGAGGAGGGAAACCGTAAAAGGTGAGAAACCTCTCGGAGGCTCCCAACTCACTCTCCAAGTCGGGAATTAGCATTGCTTCTCTCCGACATCTCTTCTGTTTCTCCTCTGTCCCTCGTTCTTCTCTTGCGTCTCTTCTCTCCTCCTTTCCTCTTCGGTGCTCTCTAAACCTCGGTTTCCCGTAATTATTTTAGTCCCCTCGTCTCTTGCGCGCGCGATCCGCCCCTCGTGGTTCCCCCGGTCATGGTAACGCTGGAGATGTAATCGTGGCTTACCGAGAAGGAATGTAACGATTTAACAGTTTATCTTATTTTAATATTATACGCGAAGAGATGCATTATAGACACATGAGAAGTATATATCATGATACCTTATGCCAATCATTTTATACGTCGTTTTTTTAGAAGCTAAATTATTGTGAGAATGAATAACTATATTGACGTATATTTTTTTCATTATTCTATAGAAAATTTTTATCAAATTAATTATTAACCCGGCGTTATTAGCAGGGCGATACGCGATATAATAATCACATATCCTGTTTTATTTCTTCTACTGTTAGATTATTATAAAAATTTCAAAACTATAACTTGTGAATTTTATATTATTTTTTGTGTTTTGCATTATTTGAGAAAATATATGTGCGGAGTTGTATATCATAAATTATCGTATCGTAAAGAGAGTTAAAGAATCAAAGAAAAAATACCCTATCTAGATTTGATCCTATGCTAGATTTTTATTAGCGTTCGACTTCTTCCATGCGCGAATAATTATGATTGTAAACAATTAAATTAGGTGCTTTGTATTATGCGTTATTGTATGTTACATGACTAGAGGCTAGCAAAGCCGAGAAGCTTGTCCAGCATGTTGATCTTTTCATCCGATTAAGACCGACCGAAGACGCAACCGCGCCGTACCATTTATTTCGCTCTCGTGATACGTTTTTTTTCGTCATATGCTTTACAAAGGAGATCCATAAACAAAATTGATACAATCTCTCTTACGTTCGTATTTTATTGTTTGCAGATGGAACGAAACGAGCGGAAGTTTCTTAAAACTGCATGAATATTACCATTACGTTCTCTCTTGTTGGATCACGGATTATATTATCCCCGTTTTTCTTACGTTTATCGATATATGCTCACATTAGATTTTCAATATTGTTTCTTTTCTTATCCCATTGGCTTTACATTTTTACGGGCATTTTTACAAATACCACAATTTTTTATTGTTTATAATTATTTCTCTAAATATTTTCTCTCTCTCTTTCTCTTTTTCTGCATAAATATATATTGTTTATTTTAAAATATTTTAATCTATCATTACATTTATATTTTTGAAAAAGAAATTTAAGGATATTAAATATTAAATAATTTTTTCGAATATCTATTTTTGTGAAAGAATACACATATGCTAATTCAATATTCATAAAAAAATTTCGATGAAAGTTACAAGCTTTTTTTATTAATTTTAATAGGTGTTCTCTATTTTTTT